>NW_019214548.1:0-112366 GCF_002532875.2 Varroa jacobsoni
ATACATACAGAGCATTGGTGAAGTTCGATTCTAGTTTTCGAAGTTCCAATATTTCTAAACAAGTCATTTCTTATACCAGTTACGTGTGATCCTGCCCTGCCTTGGTGGCAATCACCGTTCTGTACGCCACTGTCGCGAGTCGCCTGTTATTTGTGGCTTTCAGTTAGATTACCGTTGCTGTTGCTGTTGCTGTCGACCCAGCACCCAGCGAAAGAACAATCCGCTTGCCAATGAAGGTGCACCTATCCGACGTTGTCCTAAATATCACCAGTGGCAGCCGTAATGCTGCGAACGGCCAGCTGTACGACCCATTATGATGGTCTCACAGGCGATTCTGCTATATTTTAATTTTGTCTTGAGACTTTGGGTCTCAGAACAGAGCTCGGCAACCGACTCAATCAGATGCGTACTCTCGTGTACAGTTTGGCTCGGCGTTGCATTGTCGGATCAATGAAGACTCAAGTTCTGCTTCGGCTTGAACGTGTATTCGTCTACGTTACCTAGTCAAGATATTGAGCTAGAGGTACACGTCAGCTGGTGAGCGACATCTCGGACGGTACGATAGGCTGCTTGAACAGTAAGTATCCCTTTCATTCACGTTTAAATGGCCAAATGAATTGAATACGTTAAATCTTAATTAATGACCAATGGATGGAAAGACGCCTAGAGCATGACACAGATGATCTCAATGTTTAATTATTTGAGTGGACTCCTTACATTCTATCCGTACTACACTGTAATGCCCTAATGCGAAAAAGCTTACCAAATGTCGCTTAACGTATTCTCTATGTTTTCAGAAACTTCGGGTACTTTAGGGTTGAAACTTAAACAAATCACACCGTTCTAAAGGGGGTTTATGATAATAAAGCGCATGCATATATTAGGTGGTTCAGTCACTCAATTGCATATGCAGGGTTAGCACGCACAAAAAAACGGAGAACGCGACAGCTATAAGGTCGCATGCGTAAGAATTTTACGGAGTACTCTCGTACAATTTTATCGCTCCCTCCTAATTATGATATTGTACATGAAGAGATTATTTGATTTAGAAACATCGTCTTCACTGAAGGGCCGGAGGGTTGCGTACTGACCGTTCTTGGTGTTTCTGATTGCCCCATTGTCAGTTGCTCAGGATGATGCTAATAACGATGGCTATAGTCTATGTACGAGTGGCCGTTAATGCTAGACTGCAGAACACTCATCTACTCATTCGCCATAAAGGTCAATCTAAATACGGCTAAAAAACATTAGGAACAACAAGATAAGCAAGGAGAGGGAAAGAAACAAAAAACATTACTCTTTCTAATTACGTCTTAAGACAGCGGCGCCATTGTATCAGTCTATGAGACACTCACCGTTGGCCCTTATTCCAAGACGAAGCATTGGGTCACCCTGCATCCCGTCTAAACGGTGCCACTAGTAGTCAAATAGCCAAGAGCCTTGGTATGGAGTAGCTACCACGACTTAAGGCTTACTATTCGCCCCCAACTGTTGCGAGCCGTAGGTTGATTGATGCCGGCTCTGATAATCTCATAAATCTAAGTCTATTTTAAATCATGGATGTTCCTAGGCAAGAAGCAGAGAGCAAACGAACGGACCGACTGAAAGAGGTTGTCCTGCAAGGTAAAATGCTGCCTTGTCAACCTGTTGTGCGCAGGTCTCGATCGGTGAATTTCAGATATTTCTCATCCTGTGGACGAGGATAGTCAGCACGACGAAATAAGTGAAGAAGCTACATCTATCGAACTTACTTCATGGCAGCGAAGTCATCCCCTAAGAATGCGGAATTGTTGCACCACGTCTACAACTTTAGCGGGGAAAGCGCGCAGAGCGTCGATCTAGCAGAGGTTGTTTTTACGCTATAGTAGCATTATATGAGAGTAGAGAAAGAAACTTGATCAAATTGCATCTATCTCCGGATCAGGATTATAAGCAATTTTTTTTGTCACGTTTATATCCTTGTATTTCCACGAAACAAAATTAAATTTAGCGAATATCAAATCTATCCACTAATTATGAAAAATGAAATTATTAATGTGTCCGCAATGTTAATACCTCATATGTATCGAACTATTTTTCGGAGCTCGTACGCTCCCTGTCATGCTCGCCCTGTCTCTACTTCAATATCCCGAAAACCTTTACACTGAATTAACGCTCTGCCGTTGATTAAATTTTACTAGAATTAGCCCCACTCGATGTCTGAATGGTACATTAATGAATTAGTGTTAATGTGACTTACGCTAACGTTCGTATGCCATCGTTCCATCTCACAATAGAAGCGTACACTGAGTTCCGCTCGCGGAGTCGAAATGGGGTCGACCGGGACGTTGCACGTTGTCCTTTCTATTTCGAACCTACGCGCTGTTTGGAGTCTGTAGCTCAACTAATCCCGACATAAGTTTGCGGAATTAGTAAAAAAATATCACTTTTTCGATTTTCAGCGCCATTGACAACGGCCGCGACCGAAGCGCGCAACAGACCATGCACATGACGCATCTTTGCCGATGCTGGGGCCTGCCTGTCTGTCGCCGCCTTTTTCCTATCCATTGACCTAAGGTCTGCTGTTAGTCAACGGAATTATGTCGCTGGGTGGATATACCATTTATCGCATCAAGATAGGGCATATATGTATATATTATTCTTGATTGTTGTACTTCTCAGAAAACTGCTTCATTTCGCCGACGGCTACCGTCCCTTGACGACAGCGGAGACAACTAAGAGAAAAAGGAAGATTGGTGGTACAGCGAAGTTTCTTGGTCCTGTGTCCCGTGTCCACTATCTCAGTTTTCGTTCTTGATTCGATTATACGGGAATATTTGGTCGGAGACTAGTGCCGCGGCGCGGCCAGTGAGAGGCGAGCAATATAAAGGGTAAACAACATCGTTTCTTCTTGATTTGTCGCACCGTTATTGCCGTTACTGGGGGCTGTCGCTGTTTAGTCAGATAGCGTTGATGTTACCAGCCGCCTCGCGTTTCATGCGTCTCCTTCCTGCATCGAATCTTAAACGTACCTGCCTATTGCGTTCGCGGCCTTTGCTGCTCTCACCATGCATTGTCCGCTGCTTACGGCGGTGACGACAGACAATGTGTGGACGTCGATACTACCGCGGTCGCCCAGCCAGGCGCTATCCTAAATGAGTGCTGAAAGAAGCATTTTTTGAGTAGAATCACATAAAGAAATAGCGAACCGCATGGACACTTCCATTGATGTTATACTACACAACACAATCATAATTCGCTGACAAAAGTTACGCTGGCTGGACAAATGTTAGCCAAGCAATAGATAGGATGGCAGGTTGGTGGGCAAGTAAGCAACCTAAGCCCGGGCAATCTTACCAGTGCTCACTGTAACAGATTTTAGACGGCTCTGGCACACGCATTATCTCTACGTATTGTACACAGGGCTATACACGTTTGACAGCAACAAACCGTGTTTGATAGATGACTAAAACTTGAGGAGAACCACAGGGGTTCGAGGGGATTGGAGGATGAGAAAATCGATAAGTGTTGATATTTCACGCGTCCTTTAGCTCGCTCCTTTGGAGTTGGTCGGATCAGTTTTCAATGTCTATGCATATCTGTAGGGTATTTCTATCGAGTTGGCGGCCATTCGTCCTGCTCGTCCGAGACAACAACTAATTCCTTATTTTATAGTGATCGGCCTAATTCAGACGAGATTAACCTGGAAAGAAGCGAGCCGTTGCAACGTTTCGTATTTCATTATTTGTTCGGCAAGGACAAAGCGAAGATTAGCAAAGCTCGGTGTAATATACCTATCATAAAAACGTAGCCCCATTCTGAGAGTGTTGCAGACTATTCGTAGGGCAATTACTTATCAGGTTTCACAGATTTTGTTTGCGGGAGAGAACTAGCTAGTAGGATCCGAATTTACTTTAATACGAAGACAAACAAGGAAAATATTTATACTTTGTACAGCGACTTGTGTGTTCATCATTATATGTGTACACTACAAGTTGAGCTAAGTTATTTGTAGGGGCACTGCCGGCCGCCCGGAACGCCTGATCACGATACGCAAAATGAACCTAATTATGTAACAAGCGAAAGCAAGTGTTATTATTCTGCCATAGTTTCTAGATTGTTTTTACCTGGCTATGGTTTGCATACTGTATATTTCCCGTTGCACAACGTCATAAATATATTGGAGTACTAAATAGTTCGCGGACAAGCAGACGTTAGCATCCTCTCCTCAGGTCAGCGCCAAAGTGGTTTTAATCATCATCTGCTTACAGAGCTAGAAACAATCAGAGCGTCTATCACCGTACACAGTCTACATAGTTGTTCCTATCTTCCGGCAATTTAGTTCTAACTAATAAGTTTACTGTTAGTTCCAAACGTGTAACAGAAGCCGGTATAATAACGCTTCGGACGCGCATGGATGCTATGAAGTAGAAAAGAGTTATAGTTTGGACATGCTAGTAAAAGAAGAGAAAACGTCCACTACCAAGATACCTTCGGGTGCGAATCAGAAGCGAATAGGAATACGCTAGCTTACATGTAAAATAGAAAGGCGATTATGGACAAAAGTTTACTATGCATGACAAATAATATTACGTTGAAGCAAACCAACTGGGACATGTCCTCGAGCCTGCCAAAGTACGTTATCTACTTTTGGGCTGTTTACGCTGCATATATGGCGGTGGATGTTCCTGTTCTGTGGCAGATCCTACCTTGTCTAGCCAAATTTTGGTTAGATTTTTATGCAAAAATCAAAAAAAAAAAATTATCGCGCACTGAATCTAGGGTTCTGATCGGTCAATATGCAAATTTTGTTAAAGTATTGAAAATTAGACTTGGAAGAAGACTAAATAGTAATATACACCTATTGTTGTTGTCATATGAGTATTTCCATTGTTGTGTAGCGGCTGTTGTTACTGATGAACATATGTAACAAGTCATCATAACACACAGATATAACAGGCGGAAAGCATGCAATCACCGCGGTAGCTAAGACGACCTACAATAGAACTCAAGAGGAGTTCGAGTGGTCATTGTTTTCGCGTCAGTAATACCAGGCAACCATTGCTTTGTATCCTTCCATGCTGTCTCTCTGTTCGTTTCGTTGGAGAGGCGCGATACAGGTTCTTGTCCGACTCCATTCCTCCGTCTGTCTACGTACAATGAAAACATGCAAACCTGCGTTGCTAGAAGACACACAGATAGATGAAATGCTGGATTGCTGTACCAGCTTCCAGAGAATCTCACCTAGCGTTGATGATATATATATTTTGCATAGCCATGTCGTTTTGTTCGGTGTGTGTTCCCGTTGCCACTTGGCTTCTGCAGTAAATTGATCGGCTGCAGTACTATGATGTCACATAGCAAATACTCGCGGGTTTGATACGAAACAGGGGGGGGGCAGCGGGTGGAAACCTGCACAACAGGCCGATAGTTACAAGAATAGGGGCAGCAATGGTAACAACAGTCTAAACAGGCCAGCTGTGTTATCGACGCCGATGACGTCGCTGTTGATGTCTTCAACAGAGTAGTCAATGACCAACCATCATGAGCAGGACCAACGTTAGAAACATTGAATGCCTATGGTACGGCGCGTATTGTCTTGCACGCTTGTTCACCGAGCTGATGGGCTACCGGAACAAGCAACTGAGACAGAATGAAGTAACTTGGGCCGGTAGGATCGCGCGAAGAACATGATCAGGAACTCAACAGGAAAAGCAAAAAGGTAAAAATCAAAAACGAATGGTATCGTTGCCCCTAGCGCCTTTTTAAAATCGGTGATTGAGTTTGGTAGCCAACGTCCTAGTAGTTGCAACTATGTAAGGGGTCGATATTGTTCAAGACACATTGGGATTTGTTGTCGAGGATTGCCGCAACGCTCTACTTCCGGTACAGTTTCTCTCAGTGTCTTCGTCTGGGCATCGTTTTGCCCAGCCTCTTTCCACTGATCCTAACCCCGACCTGTGGTCTGTTTTTTCGAGTGGCCCCTGCATTATTGCACATTGGCTTCCTTTTTTTCTTTCACATTTCTTTCGATGATTGCATTGAAATACAATACTGCAGCTATTGCAGGCGGATCTAGGCAAGTGCAACGGATTTTAGTGCTATCGGATGGGTGCATCTCGAGTGGGAAATAGTCATCCATGGTGGACACGTTAGGGCGGACAACTATGAGTGCGCGTACGCTGCGGCCCACTATCCGTGCTTCGATCACCGATCCCGACGAGATTTAGCTTCATGTGTTTGGACGAAAGGAAAAATGGAATAACACCAACAAGTCACTGAGTGCACGATGATTCACCCTCTAGGCTCATCGTTGGATCCTTTACTCCCTCTGCTTGCTTGTACTTATGTTATGCAGCATGCGTTGACGCTGAGATATAAATTGTTCATGGGACTCGAATGTATGAGCAGGCGTTTAGTTAGCTACGGTTTGACGACAAACGGGTGCTTTACCCGACCCGGACCTTATGGAGATATTGCCACACAATCTGTCATTGCCTCGTGCTGGCCCTTTCGGTCCGATTTTATACAGTCCATGTTATTCTGACCCATGTGGGTCGCGAATCGGGAATTACGGTAAAAATATGATAATATCTATGTATGAACAAAAAAACGATAGTTGAAAAGCGATAAAAGTAGTACTTGGGGAGATATCACATAGGTGGACGCATTTAAAGCTCAGGCTTCTAACAAGTGTATGCCCATCTCCTTGTACTTTGTTACGGTTTATATTGGGTTTAATGTGAGATGTAGTTGATGCGTCGTAAAATGTTTTCGGGTATAAGGTAAAGGAAAACACACATGTGTCGGGCTTTTGTGATCTGCGTGAGATTTTTCAGTGTGTATGTAATAATGAGGCAAAAATGATTAAGACCTCGAAAGGTAATATTTATCTCGTAACACGACAGAACTACTGGTCAGCATGCAAACTGTATTACTTTATTGAGCTAGTTACTTATAGTTTGTGAGTACACGGTAATATCGAGATAAGCTTTGTTTGTAATAATACAACTAAAGCCTTAAATTCGTATTTGCTGAGGGCATGTCTCTCTGAATAGCCTGAAAAAAAAAACGTACTCACCGTGTAACTACTCGTATTCGCAATATTAGCAAGGTCGATGGTGTCGACTTCGTCCATCTGCATCTTCCACGTTGTGTTTAATTGGCCCCTGTAACAATAGCCTCTCACGTAGAGATGAGCGTCATCTACCTTAAAGGGCCCACCAATATCAGGTTAAACTACTCCCTATGCCTAAGGATATGTTCAGTGTATAGCACAAAGTCGTGCGACGGGCATTAGATGTCAAAGTCCGTTCCCTATGGCATAGATGTTTTGACGTTTCGATAATTTGCGAGTAATTAGTCTTCGGTAAGAATTCAGGCGTAGTGCTGATGACTGGTCACCAGTTTTAAGCCGTGGCCATGCATCCGAAGAACCTGAGAGACAGCCAGTTAGCTCTTGAATTCCCTGATCGTTCTAATTATAGAAAAAGGTAAAGCGCCTAATTGTAGCATGTATATTTTGGAGCCTCATTGGTGGCTATACTTTACTATAGCAGCCCAATGAGACAGGAATGGGTCATACCGATACTAGTTAGTTCTTCCATATACAATTAGATAATTGTTTAAAATGTCTCTTATGGCGATTGTTGGTTAAAAATAGAATTATGATCCCGTAATTGCTACTGTTTAAAATAAATTTTGTGTAGCCTATTTTTACAGATTCAGGACCGGACTAAAAAACAGGGACTCTCTCTGGATTATATTATTAGAACTTCTGCGAATTTACTGAGTTCTGCTTAGCAGTAATGGCAATTATCAGTAGAGCAAGTGATGATACTCATTTTTAAACACTTCCGTTCAAATTTAAAATTCACTTCAGCGGTTTCTAAACGTTTCGTTAGTTATCTGCATAAAATCATATTTTAGCGTTGTTGATTTGGGCAAAATACCCACTGCGCCAGCTCTGGGTCTATCTTAAAGCGTCATTAGTTAATCGGTACTCTCCAGATCGTAAGTGGCAATGATCGCTCCGATCATTTGCTCTTTCGGTCTTTCGATAACCGATTTCCAATGTTTGTATCTGTCTGCAAACCGAAATCAACGTAAACTAAATTTTCCTGTTGAGCCGTGCTACAGTGCAACTAAAAATTCAGTGGGGGGCAGCTGACGAGGTGAGGGGGGTACAGAATAGTCGGGTCTGGCAGCGAATTTTGGCAATGTCGTTGGTGGCCGGAAAACCGTGGGCCAGTATCTTAGCGGGCATTCAGAATTACGTGGGGGTTAGTTTTTGTCTCAGTGATCGTTCATTCCTTGGTCCATCCGTCTCTCCGTTCATACAAGAGTTCCAGCGTCTGATCGTACCTCTCGACTAAGCTTCGCCAACTATCTGCCGCTAGTTAGTGTTTATCTACCTACCCGTTTGCCTGACAATAGCTCGTAACACAAAGGGTTGCTGATGGTTAGACGACTCAATTGCCAACTGTATGTATCTATTTCTTAGAGGTAGTGACCATTCGCTTCTTTAGTTTCACCTTACTACGGCCTCGCCAAGCAGCCAGCCATTGAGCGAACATAACAGCCAACGAACAGCCAATAATGTATCACGTATACATGAAACACCTCGTCCTTTCTCCATATCTTTCCCCCTTTTTCATTCATTCGTTCCATCTGTAATCATTTCCTGTGGCGAAGAGAGCCTTGCTTCCTTATGTGGAGCACTGTTTGTGGCGCTCCGCAGGCCGTACGGTGGCCAGAGTCGGAACCTCGGATAAGCAAGCAAACTAACAAAGGCTTCACAGCGAGCAGAGATTTTTTGCTTCTAAGCCGCCTGCCCACCTGCCTACCGCCGCCGTTGATATTGGTGGCGCTGGCAATAGTGGAAACAATAAAAGAAGTAGTATTGTTTGTGTGTATATGCGGCTGCAAAAGTCCAGCAGGAGCTTCATTCGCTGAAGTAGCACTCTGTTCTTCCCTGTATTAGCTTCGGTCGATGGATGTTGTATGAGAGTTCTTTAGGGAATCGCGCCCCGATGCACTGAGTATTGCTCGCGACGCAAGGAGCCAATGGAGGCCCCAACCGGGATTCATAAAGTGTAATTCCCCGCTTTCGGGTTGAATATCTATAGCGAGAGGGAAGAACATACGGCGGGAGAAACTTGAATACGATGAGCAACCCCATGAATTCTATATATAAGAATGTATAATATATGGACATTAATCTTCTGTTCTGTTTTGCAAGCAATATAGGTAACGCGGTGTGAATGAAGTTGTTTTCGGAGTTATTGAATGAAACAAGCATTGCGCAAAGCTTCACTATAAATTATATGTGTAAGGCATGTTAATGTTTGCATAGAGTCCGCTGAGGGAAAGTCGTTAATTGAAAATTATCACATAACAATATGTCTGCGTTTAAGTACAATGTACTGTACTGGCGTGCAGGTATAGAGATGCTATCATAACGTAAATTCCTGTTCTGGTCTCTGTTCGACACCGACACAGTCTGGTATAATTCCGTTGCCTGTTCTTTTCTCTATGTGGCCTGCTGACTACAGAATGTAATGCCTCCATTTAGGCTCTTTTGTTCCTAAAAATGTACCTGCCACTGTTACTAACAGAAGTCAATACCACAAATCAAACCACTGTCCAGAATCACGGGCACATTTCACCTCCTAGGCAGACGGGACAGAATATTGGTTAGAACTGTTAATAACTGTTTCGATCGACCAAACAGACCAACACGACGCTCCTTTTCGGAATGAAAACTACGGGGACACATTCCTTCTGCAGTTCGCCATCTCTTTGTTACTACAGCTTGATTTTCTCTCTTATCACTACCACGTACTTTCGTAGGGGTTAGAAAGCCGACGACCGAAACGTCCTTTAACGAACCCAGTCAAAGCCACGAGCCCTGTCCTCGTACCCCCCCTCCCCTCCCCCTCCATCTTCTAAATCAGGCAATGAAACGCAGTCTTCTTGGGTCGTAATCAACTGCGCCTTTGGCCTGCGGAGCGAAGGTGTCCTTCTTCCATTTTCCCTCTCTACCATCAGTCCTCTTATAATCCATCTGGATGTCTGCTTCTCGAGCGTTCAAAAGAGACGACAGTTGGACAGACGGCAGTTAGATCTTAAACAGTGAAAAGACCCCCATACAGGCCTGATCATGTACAAGGCCGTTTGAGTCCTTCGACGCTCGCTAGCAGGCACGAAGACTTGTAGATGAGTTTAATGTTGTATGCTAGGGAAAAGTACGTCGTTCGCCGCCAATTTGCAGAGATCAGTAAAATGGGCTATCGACAATTAAGAGTGGTTAAAAATCGGGAAATCGACTAAATCGCCAGCATCCTATGCAACAGTAAGGACCGATAATCTGCTGCTGTAACTGATGTTTCGTAATAGTAGAAAAAATAGAGGAGTTTCTCTTTGCAATCCCTAAACACAACCAACTCCTTTTTGTCGTCGGCCGGTCCTCACGGCGGCTTGGCTCACCCCACCCCGTATTTATTTGTGCCAAATGGTGCCTTTTTATATATCTCAATACTACAGAGAGTCAACTGCATACATATAGATCTTCACAGATCCGTATGTATTCAAACGTACACAACCCTGCAAATAGAGGGGCACCCGTAAAACGTCCGTCAGCTCCATCTTTGTAAGACGACGCCTCTTCAGTCCCGTTGATGAAAAACATCAGGTAAACCAAGAAAAAGACGGTATCTGGGAGACATCCATCAGAGGGCAGAGGTGTTTCGGCGTTTAAAAGATACAGCTTAGACAGGCACGGGCGGCAGCGAATATATGTATATTGGAACAGTAGAAAAGGCAAACGTATCCCAAGACTAAAGGAAGTACGGTGAAATTGCGAAGCGAGTTCATTGGAGTGAGTCCGCTAGTATTTTCGGATTCCCTGAAGCGGGATTGGACGAACATGAACGAATTGGTGGTACGGCCCAGATGGGAAATAGGAAAGATATCCTGTTCTGTCGGTTGCCAGAGGCGGCCAGCGCACCGCTTTTCTTGGATATGGTCTCTTTAGCTTTTCTTCAGCGCTCAGCCGATGGGAGTTTTTCGCACGCTTATGCCGCTCAGTACCTACTCCCCAGCCACCGATATGTATGTGACAGCTGAACCGCGAAAACTACCAAAGCTGTCACAATTGCCTTATCCCAGCAGAACACCTCAATGCGCGCAGAATCACTTTGAATAATCGACCGTTCCTTTCCGTCCATGGAATGAGTAGGCTCAATAAATGTCATTTGCTAACCCATTTCTAGCTAGGTATAACAATTACACAAAAACGGCACATATATAAGTATCGCTACGAATATATCTAAAACTAGTTTTAGCAGCATGATCTTTAAATAAGCCCTCAGTATCTTATGATAAGGTGAGATACGGAATTATGCACAGGTTACACCAAGCTGCTAAGTGAATCTACCAGATTTTGCTCTTTCTATTTCACAATACTATAGCGATTAGAGAAAGCTTTTAACCTCCTCAAGATTTTAGCAAATCGCATAAATTGTTATTTGAAGATAGGCGGTGCATTAGAATTTGTAGAACATAATCTAAGCTTACTTAGTACAACCATCTTTCCCTGTTGACTACCGCAATGCACTGGCAGACAGAATAAAAAAATATCTATGTTTTTCTTCAGTTTTTACTCGTCTTAGTACGTGTATGTGTATGTATATCTGGTGTAGATGTACATGTGAAAAGTCGAATTAAAGGCAAGAAAAGCCAACTAGGCTTTCGTGGCGTGGCCTATGCAGACCGCAGCTTTGCGTACGAACAGCGGCGAACGCCTGTCTTGTCCATCTCTGAGTTGTGAAGCAACAATACCCCTACCTACATGGTCGCACACGTACGTAGAGCAAATCTAACTAGATTAGCTGAACTCGAGCGGAACGTTTTGGGATTCCAGGCCACACAGGGGACGCGCTTGCCAATCCGACAGTGGCCAGCACTGCGGCCTATTCGTACGAACGCTTTAGGTAGACACGCAGAGAGGGACGAGAACAGTGGAGAGTAGTTATGCTAACACACTCGCAGTCTCGAAAAGAAAGTTGGAAATAAGATCAACGTGGTGCTGCAAGCGACGGCGCCAAAACAGTCAGTTTCCGACCGAATAAGGTAAGTTGCCTCGCCAGCCGAGTGTGAGCGGAGGGAGAAGTGCGCAAGCCTGCGTCCTTTTATATATATATATACAATTGAAATGTTGTGTTCTGCTAGTGCACGATGTGCTAAAGGGGTAATTTGGACAAAACGTGGAGGTGATGTCTACTGTATAAGAGAAGTGCCAACAATGTGAAAAAGGTTTCCTTACCCGTAGTGCCATGGCCTTTTCCAAAGGTGCGCACCGATAGCAAAGGGCCTCAGACATGCCTTTTGTGGACTCTTAAAGAATGTGTGGACGAAACCCATCCAACCTGCTGCTGTTCGACCCAGCAGACCGTCCCACTGTTGAAGGTGCTGGAACAATGGCCAGACAACAGCAGGTGACGGAAAAAAGAAATGAAGAAAGTGGGTCCCTTGTTCTAATTCACGAATCTCGTTGTTGAACCAGCAGCTTTTCTACTAAAAGGGAAAAAGGAGAGGCACAGGAGTAAAGAATCGTACTACTTCGTTTTCTGCTGCACCCAGCCATATATACATACATATAAGTCCGTGTGGTCCGACATAGCCAGTCGTTTTCGTATTTGTGCTTTGCCAATACCACAAAGAATAGTACTGGCCGGAAAAACTCATTCAATTCAGGGAAGAGGTTTTCCTTGTCGAAATGCCCGCTCATCTCTTTTCCGCGTGGTAACCCAGACTAGTTCTGTTGATGTGTCGATGGAAGTCTATAGATTTATGGAAACCGCTGGGGTTAGATTAATCAATCTATGCCGTTAACACTACAAGTTCGATCACCATAATAGTCAGCACCTTTCTGACTTATCTGCTCTAGCCAGAGCTGATGATCCCACTTGACCCGTACTCGGTCAAGTTCACTTTGCTATGGGCCGAAAAGGAAAATTAGGCATCATTCAGAACTGCTGAGCTTCCCGCTAGTTCGCCAGTGTACGCGTTTCGATAAGAAGCTAAAAAACGGTACTATTTCCTAGGTCGCTGAAAGCAGACGCTGTTTGACTGGTCCGTATGGGCTCGGATCGGCTGCTGAAATCCTACCTGCTTCGCCTTTGGTTCTGCGTCGAATCGCTGCCCATTAGCGTCGTTCAGTGTTTTCTTCAACCTTCGCTTCAGGTTCGCTTGATTTTTATCCACTGAACTGCCTCCCGAACCTGTAGATGTTGTTTAGGCACCTTTTGCTTTCATCCTGCCATAGCTACTGTTTACTTTGATTTGAGTTAGAACTTTACCTTTGAGAAGCATGTGGCAGCCTGTGATTACAATGCGTCTTTGTGGGCAGTAGCTTTCTAGACTTCAATGCTAAGAGCTATATTAGTAGAAATTCAAGTATAGTGGTTTTTTTTATTGTCCAGGCTTTTTTTTCGTTGCTGTGGCATTGGTAAAATAAATAAATATGGAAGGATAAGGTCTAGCTGGACCCGTAGAGGAAAATCAGATTGAGTGCACTGGTTAAAACGACAGGAAAATTACATAGAGAACCGTATTTTGATGTCTTCGAAATCTACGCAGATTTTTTGTTGAACACATCTTCAGTTTAGTCATCACTCATCTGTGAGTGATGACTAAACTGAACAACTAGTAAGGATCTATTTGTTTTGTGATTATTATTTAGGAGCCGTTTTTATCATCAGTTGATAAAAACAGAACAACAATTATGGATATTGGAGAGGCAGCTATATCCATGCTCGATATACCATCAAGTTAATATTTAACTTTAAAAGAAATGTAATTTCTGACCATACTTATAATTGGCAAGCGTTCTCCACTAAAAAAAAAAAATATATATATATATATATATAGCAAAATGGACGTAGAAGACAGTTTTCTATAGCCTAACTTTAGAATCTATGCAACAATTCTAGGTCTTCTCGCTTAATGCATCTAAGTGTCATATTAAACATTTCTACCGAGACTCTTGAATTAATGCAGAGTTAAATTGCCGATTCAGTCTTATGTATATGCTTACATGTGTACGTCTACATAGCATACACAACTGCACGAATATGTTTTATTGTAAGGCAAAGTTATCACGGTAGCGTGATTTTCTGTCTCTCCACCACACTGTGAAAGCTGAGCGGGGTCAATTCTTCATGCATATCAAATGCTTCAGATAACAATACACAGCAATAGTATAAGGTATAACTGGGAGTCGACCTTCAAGGATCGCGAGGTCACGGATGTTTTGATGCTGCCATCATCGCAACCGTCGGGAGCAATCCCGAAGAGAGAACAATCCGAGTTGCGCAAACGCTTGTTACTGACAGCGGCCAAGTCAAAAGTTCCCTACTTTTCGGAAACGGCTAAAAGCATTTCAATGCCTTGGATCCGGCTGGCTGCTTCGGTTTGCCTTTATAAGTCATGGTACATGCTTGCTGTATTTCACCCCCTATGAGGTAAGAGATGAAACGGAAGAAGTGGTTGGTGAAGCAGGAATGTCTGTTCGTTGTTGGTGTCCATTGGTAGTCCCTATACGCAAGTTAGTGTTGTTCCGATGAAGCCGTGCTCTGCCATTGTTCCTGTTTTTTTTTTAGCGATCCGAATCATCAGGATTTCGCTCGACTCTCTCCACTCCGCTCCATTTAACTTCCTTGTTTCGTCACACACGATACGTAGCTTTCAATGATCTTGACTCGTAACTCCACTGGATAATCGTTGATTTCGTTCATTGAACAAGCGACTCATAATGTCAGCCCACTTGTTATATGACTAAGCTGGGCTAACTAGACCAAGGCATGTGAAGGGGGTGAAACAAACACAGAATGGGCCGCATGACCTGCGAGTTGTACCTGGTTGACTTCTAAGTTGCTGTCGCCCTTGTCGATCTTAACATGAAAAATATCACTAACAACGTCAGCTGTTGCTGTTACTCGTCTCCAACCGGGAATCTCTGGCGCCGCGCATTCATGAGTTGGGCGTCAATTCGCCGCTTTCGGCATCTTCCACCTTTTCTTTCTTTTTTTCTTCGTCTACCGCAATAGATTTATACCATCGAACAGTTTTACCTTACCATCCTAAAATCCTGCTCACCTACCTATTTATCTATCAACCAAATGTTGCCACACGGATACATCGGCGGATAGATATCGCTTTACCGTTCGACAGCCGTTGTGGCCGTTGCTAGCTACTTACTAGTACTCCGCTCCGTTCATTTCGCCTTAATTCCGAGACTTAGCTTTGCCTCGTATCGTAAATGGCGCTTAGTACAGCTCGTTTTACTAGGTGGCTATTGCCATAGCTCTGTTAGTTGAAGTCCAGACCTGTCGCCTATGGTGTCCTTAGGTGTAAGGGCCTCGGCAGAATGGAATAATTTAACTGTCCTTTTCGTTTTGGCGGGTACCTAGGAGGAGCGTCGATGACAATGTCCGAGGGCGCAGACAGGTAGGAGTGGATCCCACGTCCAAAGTTACTCGTCGGTGTAGCCCGCTGTGCTAAAGAAGAACAGCTAAACGACCTAGTTTGACGGCAATGTCCGCTTCGCTTTGTCGCAAAGCGAACGTCCATATAAATCGCACTACCGCTCCGAGACCCGCCAGGCCTGCTAGACTAGGTTACCATCTTTTGCGGTAGTCAGTTCCTGCTGCTACTGCTACATTAGTATTGCTGATGTCACCCGTTGACTTCCTTTCGGCCTCGGAAGAAGACCATCGATTTTCTGTCCTCCTGGGCATATTACGCTTTATCTGCCCCTGCTACTTCGTCGTTATATTCCCGTAACACACCTTCCGAGGGAGAAAGCACCCGCTCAACTATGCCAGTGAAAAAAAACCTAATGATAGAATAGGGTTATAATAACGATAGCAATTTTGAATAAATCGTATTGCTCATCGAGTTGTAGGTAACATAAGTAAATTAAGATACCTTATGAGAACATTGCACAGTGCACATTTGGGTCTTCTTTAGATTGAACGTAAAAGAGGCGTCATTCTGTTTGCGCGTCCTGGCTACTATGTGTTTCTAGTTATATATGCACTCCTATGAAAAAAAATTTAGCTTTTATCGAAAAAGACCTTCTGCTTGTATCTTACGATCCAAACGAATAGCAGAAAAAGGCAAAAACGGACAACTAGTAGTTAATGCACGTTTCTATGATTTACACTAATCAAAATCCTCAAAGAATACCTACCCATAATTCACTTGAATATAACACTATACGTTATTGCCATCGTGCCTTAATTTTTTTCCCTTAACAAAGCCGCATTTCGTGCAAATCGCCACTGTTGCTAGTAATCGGGGTGATGGTGTGTACCCTAGCCCATAAATTGCGCTCCGTAATTACATATGAGCTTCGTCAATGCCAACCTATAACTGCTTACTAAGCAAATGTTCAGACGCAGCCAATTATCGTCCGTTTCTTTCTCCCTTCATCAGTCATTTCTTGACGCTTGTCCTTTAAATATCTAGGTTCTTTTGCGAATCCCCGGCTCCATAGCAGCCGGCTCATTAAGCATGGAGGATGTTTCTACTTAGTCAACGGCTAAACATTCCGTATGACTAGCTATAATGCATTCATGATGAGAGTGAGCGACTGGGTAGATTTTGAGGCAAAAACCATGCCACCACACCATTGCATTCGTAGCTGCTTGTAGGAGTATATAGATCGGAAGAGTATTGTACTCTACTAGTTTTTTCTAGAAGATCATTGCGGTACGTTCCAGCGTGCGGTAAGATGCGTGTACGGAAGATGGTCAAGAAGACAATTGGAATAATGTGAACGACAGCTAGTTCATTCCGAATCCACAACAGAATGGCTAGCGTTTTATTATGAGTCAGACATTCAAACAAACTTGGTAAATTTGAAGCTAATGTTAAAGCCAAGTACATGAAACTGTAACCCACAAGCTGGATCTTTATAGCAGAAGTATTTTGGTAACCGACACGGTGCCGCCCGTGGACTCCTGTATTTTATAACAATTGAAACGTATGTCTCATGCAAATAAGATCACTGACCTGCATATGAGACTTATTGAATACGTACTAGACAATGCGACCTGTTTGCCCCAGCTATCCAGCCTTCATTCCAACATAAATACTATGTATGTTCCATTTGTAGCACTACAATTTCCACTATAAAACGAGTTTACCCCAAAAACTATATTCACGCTCGGTATCATAACACGCATCAGGCTAGCCAAGCACTATTACTAATATGTGTTTTCATGAAAGAGCACCCCGCTCGGTATTTCTGTGTATACTAGTCACGCACTATATCGTCCTGGTGGACGCTAGATAGAAAAGAAGCAGACTCAACTAGACCGAAATTAAATTGCAAAATGGGACAATTTGGGTGATATGTCTCATTATGAGTATAGTCTGTCGCTGCAATGGACTGGATGGCCAAGTCTCTTCGTTGGAAAAGACTAGGCAGAAAAGCTACTGCAACTGCCGTTACTGTTACGGATAATGCCAACGGTTTGGCTGAATAAAGACAGTAATTTTGATATTTTCACATTTGTGTACGTTTTCTTGCTCACCCAAAATGGCTACCCCGAATAACTCAGTCGTCTTTCAGTTCAACACGGAACTACTCGTGCGCTTTCGACAAGACAACAACAACAACGGGTCGAAACAATCTATTGCACGATTGCTACTCATTCTTTTTATGTCTATATGGATGCACGTATATGTTAGTTCAGCAACACGGGAGGGCAAAACTTACATAACTAGAGAGCATACTTTTGCTCTAGAAGTAAGTTGTTCACTTGTCGTTGCGTTTGCGCTTGTATACGTTGCGTTCCATGCTTCCGCTATCTCTGACCCTGAGCATGTTCGAAGTTCGCTCTATTTCAACGAATCGCTATACCGTTCGTATAGGAACTACTAGAAAATTCGCTGCGTACAAAATAACTGTGTATTATCGAAGTGAAACGGCCTATGATACAGGAATGCTCATAGTTTCTTTACGTCAACATAGATACGATCATTTTTTGTGTAATCCCGTTGGCATAACGAATCCATACGGTGTGCTAAAAACAAAACAGCTACATATCAACATACAAGAGATAATTGATTTGCCAACGATGTACGTTACAAAGTAGTACTACAGGGTATGATCAGGTCGAATAAACAACGAAATCCGTAAGTCGTAGTTGTGCTGACTTGCCATATACATATACTAGCAGTTACCTACTCTCTAATCCGATTTCAGCTTAGCGCATTTGGGTACATAGGCATTGCGACCAAGGACCTACAACGGTCCATCGCTGTACCGTTAACATCTAGGTGATCCGAGCCGCCAGAGACGGCGATCCGTCGGGTGTCGGGAAAGTTGGACCAGAAACCACAGGTCGCACATATTTTCGAAGGCTCCGAACAATTAGTAGCAAATGCTTTCGTTGATGTGTTTCTGTTCCATACTTCCCCATGCAACCTGTCTACCAGTTGGTACCTATTCCTGATGGGCATTTTGTTAGATGGACCCTACTCAGATATAAGAAAGTTAACGATCATCAATGCTATTGTTAGCGTTACCGTTTGCATCGATTGCCATGATCTATGAAGGGGCAATCGGTGGAACCATTGTATAGAAGTAAATGAAACCGCGCGGTTAACGGCACGTTTCTTCCTTCTGCCCCGATCACTAGAAACATGGAAGTCGAATTCTGGATAGAAACCAGCATTGGTCGATGGCATGCGTCCTCAATATAGGGTTTACGAATACCGTTGTTAAAAATTTGTCTAGGCGGTATCTCCCAACGGGTTCTTTAATGTGCAAACAAATGAATTCAGACAATGAATCGAGGACCAATACAATTCAGAAGTGGCTGTAGATTAAAGTGATACAAGCGGACACTTTCCTGATGATGCCTTCCTTAGATAAAACATGCCATCATTTTTTGACAAAGTGAAGGATTAAGTTGGGAGTTAGGGGAATCGCGAAACTTGCCTAATGAAATGATAAAGATTCGGATAAAAATGGGCAGTAAAAAGACCTGACGGTGATATTTAGCAATTAACCTTATTGCTGCTACGATCATTTCTGTTGCTACTAGCTGTATGCTTGGTATAGTATCTACATTTGACCAACGCGGTAATAGTATAACCAAAAAAAACTAGGCTAAATTAAATATCCAATTATATAGCAAAAATGTCCTATACTCCGTATTCCCGTACGCTGATCTAATTCAGTCGTTTCATGTCGTTGAGAGCATCGTAGAATACTAGCCTTCGCTTTCTCGTACGTTAATATCCAACCACATTGTCAGCCCTGGTTTTGCTTGGACGATAAACCGGCTTGTTTATGCCTAACAAAGGAGACTGAACAGAATAGACTGTCAGGAATAGAAATAGTGTAGAAAGGTCGATTTTGATAGCTGTGTATGAAAACCATCATGACCAAGTAAATGGAGTCTTATCAATGCAAAAACGCTTCTCTTCTGCTCAAGGTTTTCCCTTAATAGTTCAACGATCGTCCCCTAAATGGCCCAATCTGCCAGTGGAGCCTGCCATAATATCGCCGCAATTGCTTTGCCATCGTACGTAGACACTGCATACAAAGTCAACAGCGCTATGGGGCCAATGGAAAGCGTATGCAACGATGGAGATGAATGAACATTGAAATTCAATTCATTGTTTTTTCATTCTCGTGCTATAGTTCGCAGGCATAGTGAAAACGCTGTGACAGGAGGTGATTTCAACTTACTTTAACAAATTACTTCTCAAATATCTATCACTGCGAAGATAAACAGATCAACAATTTTATTTTCTATAACCTGATCAGCAGTTAAAGAAGTCTACTTGTTCTATTACAGGTAAGCATTTACTGGACTGCTGTCTGTTGCCGCCTACAACAGCGAAACCTTCGCAGTATTTTGTATATGCAGTAGAGAGCACCGGCATCGGTATAAAGTTGCCTTTTCCTAGAAACCAGATCTGTTTTTCTGTAAGTCCATGTCCAGTTTAACCGCACTTTCTTCGATATAGTTTCTCCGATACTTCTATTGATATGGTTACCAAGTTGTGCCATTTTGTTGTTATTGCTACTGCTGCTGCGTTGGACAGTACTCGTGTTGTTGTTCGTGTTCCTTTTTTCCTCATATCTTTGCGTTTTTGTCACTTGCCTTTGCTCCGATGTGGCCGGTGCCGGCAGGCTGCTTCACTTAAACGAACGCGAGGCGACTGACGAGTATTCCTCAGGCAATGGTAAGTGATTGCGTTTCTCTTTACGCTACATGCACGCCGGTTGCTGACCGTTGCTGGCCCGTGGGTGAAGTAGGTGATCCACTCCAGATGACTCTGCCACTTTCTGTTCGCTAGCAGGAGTTACTTTGCCCTTGAGGGACTTTACAAGCGACATCGTTTCTGCCTCCAACGATGCTGCCACCTTCTCTTCTCCGAGGGCTCAGCCACTCCTGGCCTCTGTCTTACCCCTCTGATCCCTTTCCGCTAATGTTCCCTTGTGTCGGACCAGTCGCCGCTCTTTTGGCTGTCCTCGCGTACTCGTCAAAGTTAGAATCAGAGCGGATCCGTTTTGTAAGCGGAAAGCAAACACGGTGCAAGAAGTATTGCATGTTATTCAACTGAAATGAGAGAAGAGTACCATTTCAACCCCCGTTGCTAGGCTGATTCAAAAGTAACGTGGGTGGATGTACAACTGGCTAAAAAACTCAAGAAGGCTGAAAGTGAAGAATGCATATTAGACTTTATTGCACACTTATGTATATATATTTCAGTGTTGGAGCAGACAAACAAGCTATTTTACACACGTTTTTTTCGTAGCTGCGCACTCATTCATCCGATACCCGTAGTGTTAACCACAAAACCGTATGCAAGCATATCGATATACAATATTCTGTATAGATATGATCTATATATGTGGCTGCGTTCTTTTTGAAGGGACAAGGCAAAACCGTTGTAATCATGTGGTTCACTGTGTAGCGAAAATACTAGATAAGGTTCAGTTGAAACTTTATCTTTATTCGTTTTTGTTCAAGGCCACATGGCGGCCCAAAGTTAGCATGTTAGCGTCGCGAGAGACCGATAATATTCGAAAATATCGGTAATCTACCTCGAAAAATAATGTGCTCATCGGAAGTTTATTTAGAAGCGAGCTTCGACCAGGAGGGATCAGTAGGCAAAGGCGACAAACCCGCGCCGGTGGTCTACGGCGACCGGCGGTGTCTGCGTTGTGGGGATTTCTCGTAGGGATTTGAAAAAACGCTGTAGGGATTCAGCCAGACACAGAGCTATCGTTGGCCTTAACAGTCGTCAACTGCTAGCAGTTGCGTACACATAGAATATTTTCAATGTTAAAGTTTTTCGAGCGAAGAACACTGCTGTACGCGCCGCTCTCTGTATTCACGTACAGTTTAGCTAAAATCCACCCATGTGATTTGCACAGAAAGCTTTGTTAGCAAGAGGAACCGGCCGCTGTAACAGGTGCTATATGTGTGATGGAGAAGCATCATAAATAACGAACTATTTTGTATGTTACTATATACAAAGTCAGAGGTTATCCAGAAAAGAAGTCATTGCTTTGTTCGTTTTAACAGAACATCGGTTTGGAACTGTGCTACTTTTTAATTAATTAACTTATTTAATATTAAACGCGCTACTGGCGGTCAAAAACCGTTTTGCTATTTACCTATTTAAGCGTTATTCCGTGTTTGTCAAACTTTATGCTCTAAATACGCTATCGATTATCGACGTTTATAAAGAGAAGAACTTTTTTAAGGACCGGTTGGAATTTTGATTGGGGTAAATACTCGAAAAGTGTCGGTAGGCCTAAAATGAGTTTTTATTATTTTTTAGTTTTTATATTGTTCGAATACGAATGCTTACGAGGATTGATGTGTAAAAAACGATCGAGTATGACCTAAAGGATGTGTCAGTTTCGGATAAGTAAAGACGCTCCGAAGAATCGATTCTGGCAATTTGATTATAAATATAAAGGACAATCCTCTTGAGCGGTTTGTCATCAATTGCTGCTGATACCCCTTTTGCTCGATGCTCAGATCGGTTGTTCCGATGGTAGCAGTAGCTTCGCCTTTGCTGGTACAAACCGCTCCCGTATGATATACAAGTGACGCAGCTAGTCAGCCCCATCGTCTCATCCCATTTTGCCCCGTATTTGGTACTTCGACGTGGCCTACAGCGAGCACGAAGGCGATACGCGGCTACAACAGCTTTTCTGAAAGAAGCATGCTACTACTGGCTGTCACCGAAAGAAGGGTTGACTTGCGCCGCTCCAGAGGAGGAATTTCCGTTTCCGACTTCCGGAAAAGCCCCGTCTTCCCGATCTCAGACTTTACTTTGCTCATGTCGGCCTTCCCCGCACTTCACTTTACCGATCCCGTTGTACTGTCAGGCTGTCACCGATGCTGCCGACCCAATAGCACTCCCCAAACAAGCTTGGCAGCTCAACCAAAACCCAGGCAGCGTTGTCGGCCCCACCTCCCTTTACCGACTACGTTAGGTTGTCGCTATCATATGAAACTCCTACTTTCCCTCTCTTGCGACGCCCTCTACAAGCAATCTCGTCCACGAAACATAACTATCTTGTCGAATACCCTATCTGTCCCAAGCAGAGAGGAAGGCTCTTCTAACGCTGGAAAACGATGTTAAAAGGCAGCATCTAACTTGAACAGGTACACCGCCACTGCCGATGCGCTACCCGCCCTCGTTTTCGTTGTTGTTGTCATTGCTACTGTCGCCGATTGTCGTCACTGCTGACCAGGAACAATACGTAAACAAATAACGACGCGGCACGCTAGCTCTATGTGAACGTTACGGCCGGGGCTTTGCGCCACTGCTTTAGCGCCGGCGCTCAAACAACAGAAGCAGCAGCTGCAACGGTCTCTGAAGCTCTTGGCGTCTCGTTACAGGACCTGAATATGTGTGATACCGGTTCTGGCCGTTCTAATGCTGCAGTGCTCGCTCACATCATGGCTATATATCTGTAGAAAGAGAGGGGGGAAATAAGAGAGAGACGCTAGGATAGGAGGAAGAAAAAAAGTATCCCCTCGTTCGGTGGTTACGCAGAAAGACAACAACGCAAGTAAGAAAGCAGGACCATATTGCAAGGAGCACTGAAGGCTGCCTGCCTTTACTGTCCGCCACGGCGCACCGCTGCTAATCAATGACTGCGTAAGCTCCTGCTATGGTTGATGTTCCGTATCGTCAGTCGCGCGGTCTTTGTTGATTTCGGAGACGAGACCCTGTTAATAGACGCTCAAGGGAAATGCCTTAGCGAGGAGGGAAAGGTTTGTCATAGTGAATATCAGTTGCCATCACTGTTTCCGCCATTATCGCCGCAGCCGCTTCAGCTGTGCGCCGAAACACGCTGACCGTTCTATAGTGGACCTCTCTCTGTGTTGGAATGTTCGTGTAACTATTATCTGCTTGGCTGTGCAAGAGTTCTGTGCTGTGACTGCCGGAGCCGCGGCCATTGCTGTCCCCTATGCGTCAGCCATGGCTGACTCTCGTTGTTGTGAACACTAATGGGTAACTGAAAACCGGCGGCCGGTGGCCGTTGTTTGGTCGGTGTCCCGCTAGCTATCTGCCTGGGGAACGCGTGAGCAGCTACTCGTGTCAGCTTTGACAACAACAGCTTTGACAGAGTCCAGCCACCCTTCATGCTATCAAAAAAGCGTGCAAACGAATTAACGAACGAAGGAAACAGCAAACAATCTGCAAAACGAGCAGTGAACGGACCACTGTCATAGACCTTTTGCTTTTGGCCTTTGTCAACGCCGTGTTCGCAGAATGGTACACGACGATGAGCATGGTCAGTTGATTCTTTAGTTAGGTAACATGTTACACAAGAACGATGCTATATGGGGAAAAGGGTTATCATAAAATAAATATACAGATTGGCATCAGATGTTGCTTTGGTCGATCATGTAATTATGCAATTACTTGCATGCGAAAGACAGCGATCTGTGCAGTGCAGAATAATGAACTTTTGGCCAGTGATAGTTACGACTATAACAATGATGATGCTGACACAACGATGACGACGTAAACAGAGTTACGTGAAACTACTTCATCCCAAGATATGGCGTCGGATCCTTCGGCGAGGATAACAAAGAGTCTCCTATTCGTCCCACTATTCTCATCTCTTCTGGAGCTAGTTCTGAGTGCGGACGTATGAACTAGCCAGTCAAATGTTGTGCAGAAGGCTTGAGCTTATCTTCAACCGCCTGCTCCTAGAGCGGAACTTCGCAGACAGGCCGTCTAGGTCACACGGGCTGCTCAGAGTACATGCAACTTAACTGGACGCACAAGGTGTGTGGTTAAAAGGCGTCTGTCGTTGGCGTTAGCGTTGGCGGGTACCAAGGAATATCCGCCATTGGGGACGCGCAAGAAAACCCCTCCGTTTGTGACCGTCAACAACAAATGAAACGATGCTGTCTAAAAGGTTTAAGCTGCCCTCGTGTCCGACCGCTGAACGCAGTCTTCAAGAGAACTTTGCAAGCTGAAGTGGAGGTTTGAGACCATACAGCAGAGCACTGACAACGGCTGCACAATGCGTTCGCGGTGACAGCCAAAAGGGGACTGAATGGGGTCATGTCGAATGCAGTACACTAGTGACATTCGTTCATACGTTGTACTCGGCCCGGCGACACCCACAGGACGTTCTAATTGTGCAAACTTCAATTGTTCTTACTTACACGACTGTGGGAGTATTTACGCTCCTTCAACTTGGCGTTGATGATGATCATGGTACTGCTGATGTTGTGTTGTTACTATTACTGCGTCTGCTGCTGGAAGAGTGAAGACAAACGGAATTGGTCTTGGTTCCGTGGCAAGCGCCAACAATACTGAGTAAAAGGGGACCCGAACTAACAATAACAGAGGTATTGTATTAAGTGGAACAAAACGATAAATACCGACAGCGACGATGACCGCCCGGGGTGGTCGGTCCTGAAGGGAAGCAGGGGTGAACATGAAGAGTAGCTAATGAAGGCTCGTTTTTTTTTTTCGTAGTTATTCGCTAGCTGAATGTCCACGTTTCTCCAGGGACAAAAGCAAAGTCCAAATCGCATCTGGTACGACCAAAAGAAGCGAGCAATGTGAACTGCGTTCTTATTATCTCTTCTGCACACACGATATGGTCACAAAAAAGTAGGCAATCGAAATATATGTTAGTGTTGTTTTGATGCGCATAATGTTATTTGTTAAAGCATATACTCGTTAGTCATCGTAATAGCATGTGGGAAAAACGGGGGTTAAACGAGGTTTTATTTGGGGAAAGGGTGGGATAGTAAAAAGAAGAATGGCCGCATCTATGACGTGTTTGTTTTTCCGCAGTTAATTTTATGATGCCGATCAAACGTGGAGTGACTGAGTAATTATACTGTTGAATAGAAACAGTGCCACCTATTACTCAATGCTGGTTACGATTGGTAGCGTATTGGCTAAAACAAATAGCATCTCTTGATCGTCAGAAAAGTCCAATTGTATTAAGTATACGAACAAAATATATCGCACAAAAGTCTACGGTGAACAGTAGTAGATAATTCTATGGATGCGTTCTAGCGTTAAGCATTTGTTTTTTTACCAATACTATTATAATATTCAATAATGTTATTAATTAAATATTTAATTATTTCGAGTGAGTAAGCTACCCATAGCGTTACCGCTCTTAATTAGCTGCATTCTCAATAGAAATTGCTTTTTGCTGGCATCACTAAGAATTTCGGGTCTGCATAGCGGGAAATAGTTCGATAGGCTAAATCGGCGAAAGTGCACGGGCGGCGACTAGAGCGCTATTCAGCCTTGAGGATCCGCGTTTTGGGGGTCGTGGCGGTCAGCGTGTTGAAAAAATCTATCTCCAATAACCCTCACTCGACTCAGAACCATAACAGTAGCTTCCGAACGGCATTGACAGATACACGTCGAGCTTTATTAAAAAGTGTGTAGGAGTTAGATTTTAGAACTAACTGCCCTAAACTTCGTTTCCATCGTAACCGGTAGAAGTCGCGATAGCGCAAATAATATCTAACCCTGTCTTTCTATGCCCATTTATCGTTAGTCGTGCGACGAGCAATAGTCGTTTCCGCAAAATTATTTGGTTGTTCGCACGCATACCTTGTTAAGAAACAAGCAAATTCGATTCGTGGGAACTTGCCTAAAAAAGGTAGGATTACGACGTTTTGGGTTTCAATATAGATAATCTTTATACTGTTATTCTGCATACCAAGAGCGCATGAAATTGCTCTTTATTGCAACGTGATAATCTGCATGTACCTTCCTAGAAGTAAAAACCATCCACCGCTATGGATAGATAATTGTTTAAATACATGTACGACAGAACAAACAGGTAATTGGCTTTTTCTGGTAAATGTTCCAGCACATGGATGCTGTCTACCTTGATTACCAGGATAGTGCTGTGATATCGTCGGATGTCGACAATGCTGCTGTCCTTATTTGGCATGATCAGGTTTATTTATGTGTATGAATATTCGGCATATTATGGGAAGCAACGCGGGGGCTCAGTTCTGCATACGATAGCTTTTTGGCGTCACCGTTGTTATCATTATCACCGCCATCGTCTAAGTGAAGGCAGCGCCACTAGATAACAGCGCACGAAGTAGATAATCTTACTCGGAGTAGAGCTTTCGCTTCTGCTACCAGTCGATGTAGTTGGATCCCGATTCTCTTCGGACAATTGATGGCGCGTGGCTCGAATTTTCTTCGTACTCCCTCGACCATCTGAAAGGCCGAGTCGATTTTCGCCAACCAATTCCCGAACGGCTTTCGGTCTTCTAGTTTCCCCGTTAATGGTTCAGTTCGGCCTGATCCGACCCGGCAGAACCTGCCAGATCCGGCCCGGATCCCGGCTAGCTAGCTGTCGTCAGAGCTGCTACTGTAGCGCGACCTATCTAAATTCAATATCCTAACGAACCAGTCTGACCGGAATCGCCCCTCTTTCATCCCAACCGACAGTTTCGTCGATTTCAGCAGCTCTTCATTGAGCAGCCAGCACACCGCAGACAATCGACAACGTAGACACGTGACAGCGAATGTAGGAGATCTTACTATACCGTTGATCTTCTACACTCTTCTTCCACCCTTGCGTCTACTAGCGCTATGAGCTAATAGTCAGTCACCTATCTCTTTACAGCAGTATCTTGAGGTCGAAGTGCTCCTTCCATGTTCGCTATTGCCCATCGTCCAAGTTCCCTTCGATTTCCCCTCCGGTGACACGCGCGCCCCTCTGGAGTACAGAAGACGAGAAGTCTCTAGAGTGAACTCTAGTTTCGGGTCACGTTTTTCGCAGAGCGGAGCAACTTCCTACTTCGTAGCAGCAACCAACAAAGGGATATTCGTTTTGAACGTACAGTGTTAAAGACGACGGACTTACAGGTAGCGGGAATAGTCACAGCAGACGAAGTTGGGTTCATGGTAGAGCGTCAGGAAATAGAGGCACCACGTGATAGGCCAACTCATTGGGCAAGCGTAGCATTTGACGAATTCCCAAGACAACATATACAACCAATCGACGAATTCCTACGATAATAGATGCACCAATGATGGTGTAGCTAACAGCGGGCATAACACACGCAGAAGACCAATAACAGAAAAAGCGGCAAAACAAAAAGTTAAGTTGATCAAACGTTTGAAGCATATCAAAGGTAAGGGGAGACGGAAGGCTGCGGTAGGAAGTTGCGAAGAAGCCCTGATCTTCGAAGACTCGATGCAGGGAACGACCCTTTTGGATCCTTAGTAATACAGAAAACCGTAAACTGCCATGGGACATCACAGACACAACCGTGTGCGTTTTATGCTTTATTGAGGCTCGGACCATGTTGGAGGGCGGGTTACCGAATATATTGACGGATCGAGTATTTCTGGCTTTTGTGCTCATGTTTGTATATGTATATAGAGTGGCTTGTATACGGAAGGTTTGTATACAGTTTTCTCGTTCCCTTGCCGTCGTTCTGTATAGACTGCTTCGAGCTGCTACTGCTACTTGTGTCAGTGTCGCCTCGGAGGGCGTTCATCCTTAGAATGCCGATGCGATGGCCATTCGTCCTACCACTGCCACCGCCTTTGCGGCGCTCAAGTAGTCGGTCGACGCTCATAGGCTCAACAGATGAACGAACATAGCAAGTAAGGATTTCTAATCCAGGGATCGAAAAGCAGGGTAGATGATCGCGGCAAGATGAACCGTACCACAAAGGATCGTAAGAGCGGATGTTAGCTACTATCGAAGCGCACGATGCCAACGACAACAAAGAACCAGCCATTTCTTTTTTCCAGTATTTCTTGACGTCAACGATCACCCTAATAGTACCAACAACGATTCTCTGTACGATGATACGCACGAACGTGTATATATATACCCTGATGGGCATTCATCATTCAACACACAGGACCAACAGGCTAATTGCGTTAGAGATATCATGCTTTTAGACTACGATGTGTAATTGCTTGCTTGCTTTGCCTGTCTGTATGCCCCCGCATGAGAACACCCGTTCAGGGCTCAGGAAGATGCCGGCAGTATAGCGCAAACGATAGCGGAGTTTGGAGGTAATAGATGCCTCAACGTGCCTCGATGCGGAACCGGAACCGGCTGGCCTGTTTTCCTCTCTGTCGATATTTCCTATACAGGCTACTACAGCTGACTATTGCTACTCGATGGGAGTTCGCCGGATGCTGCTTGCTAGTGCCCGCCGTGTCCCATTTTCCCTTGCTAGCACCAACCTTGCCCAATTTGAGCAGCAAAAATGGTATGATGAGCCAGAGAAGTTTAGCCGACGGCCGCCGTTGCTGTTCTTCCTGAAGACTCAGGAATAAGATGTAAAAAGTAACAATGTCCGATGATGAGCTTGTCACCATGGTAACAAGATGATATTGTAACGGGCTCACGGTATGGTAGAGTATTGCATTCTAACAAGCATTTGTATGTGTGATGCTTAATTGTTTGTAGATATCCAGATGATGCCCAAGAATTGATAGATGGATAAATGTACAGAAAATTGTTGATGGGATTAGGGAATTGAACTAAAAAATCGTTTCAAATCTCGCAAAAAAATTTATGCGAGAAGGGCTGAGCTTTGCAAACACTAGAAGGTACAAGTACACATTTTTTTATTAAATTTCTTTTTTTATTTAATTTTTATTAAATTATATTAAATTTTCACCTATTCTGTGGAACACGCGCGTCTGTATTGTATGGTACAGTAGGATGTCGGAATGCTTTCAGGCATTGGTCGATTGGCCTCACCTATCTATATATTAATGAAAAATATAGGTAGATCCATTTTTGCCATATATATATATATATATATATATGTATAAAGGCATACATACCATGTAATTAGAAATCTGCTTTACAATAGTCATGTTTTGGTTTGCATGGGATGCCCTTTCGTACTGGTCGTTCTTTGCTGTACGTGCATGCGCACACGCAAACGCACCCGTTCTCATTTCGTGTCGTTAAGGCAACAGCAGCCAAAGTTGTACAAAATGCCCGACCTGATTAGTCACCGCTATGCGGCACAGCTTTTTCCTCCCGTCATTCCCATCAAACCCTGTCCCTGAACGTATACACACATGATGGCCCTTAATGGAAAGTTCACGTTCAGGCACACACACCCCCTTCAACCTGATGGAGGCTCACAGGCAGACATGGACACTGACGAAGTACATATGCTAAATGGCAGTGGCGAAATATTAACGACATGGGCTAGACATGACATGCATAAGGCGTACGATGAGAAGCGAAGCAATAGAACTTTACAACCCTGCCCTTTGCCGTCTGCTGAAAGTTCCGCTGACGCTGAGAAGTTCTGCGGGCACAGAAAGACCACGTTGACTTTGGGAAGTTCCCTTCAGACAGACGAGAAAGAAAGAGAATAAAAGTAACAGACGAGAAAAAGCAGAATTCTGCCCTTCGCAACAGAAAGCAATAAGGCAACGCAGAAACGGATAAGTTGAGTAAAGTCACAGACCACAGGAGCACGTGGTCCCACTCAGGTCTGAAAAGCGACTAGTTGCGAGTGGCTGGTAGCAGACTGAAGTTCGGATAAAAACTGTGGTATTGGTAAGAACGATGTTGGTAGCCGTGCCAGGACCACCAGAAATAAGAAAGAGTAAACAACGGCGACGTGGAAGAGGCTCGCTGTTGTTCGACGACGGCTGTGAAAGTGTTGGCGGCTGCTGCGGAGGCGGTGGTGGTCAAAGACAGACGGCTAAATAATGCTAGGGCGTAGAGTCAGTTGATACCGACATCAACTGCGCCGTCTTTTTTTTTGTGAGATACAGCTAACGACGGCAATAGCAGCAGCAAAAGAAGTCCATGTGATTTGTTTCTGCATCTGACTGGGAGGCTTGTTACTTGAAGTGCCTTGCACTTATTGTATTGGTAATGGTTTGAGTGTTGTGTTGTAGCAGCTGCACGTCCTCTTTTGTGGCCGTGAGCCTCTCAGTTTTTCGTCATTCTGCTCAATGACATCTGCCGGGAGTTAATTGGAGGTTGTCGGATGTTGTCAGGGGTTGTCAGGCCATAGCCGCCAGACCCTTTGCTGTCACCGCGTCGCCTTTAAGCGTGTGCCCTATGCTTTCAGCAACGCTTACCGCAAAGGGCCCATTTCTTTGCAATGCTTCTCTCTTCTCTGCTCTGCTGTTACGACAGGCACTAAGGGAGAGAGTAAGCTCGCATATAGTCCTTATCGTAGTCTCGGAACGCTGCGGAGCTAGTCACACCGCTTTCAACGGGTAAGCGCACCTAGCTTTCGGCTTTGACTGGGCCCTTCGATGTCGCTTGGTATGGTTACAACACAGTCTAGATAGGATATGGTATGTTACGGGCTGGACCACTGTTGCTGGTACTGCTGCAAATTGGATTTTCGACTTTTGTTAGCACTTTCGGCGATGTCGTACACGTCCTGTTCAAGTCTATTTAAGCCAATACCGAGCAAGAATACTCCGTTGTGTACATATAGCGAGGACGCTAGTTCGGATATGAATGGCCTTCGCCATATCGCTGTCCGCCAAAACAGCGGCTGCTGGAAAGTGAATTATACTGACAACAAGGGGGCAACAAGGATAGCCTAGGCTAAGTGAATGCAGCAACAAGAAGGCCGCAAACAGAGACGTCCCTTTCAGCAATATGTGTGCTCCTTTTATGGGTATGCTGCAACCTCTAAAGTCCTTTCCAGATCGGATCTGTTATGCCACAGTTGACCAAAGCTAGTCCTAGATTTCTACTATACTTCATTTTGGCTCCAATGGACATACTGCAATATAATGTATATGCGCGCCGGATAAAAGCTAGTAGCAAAAGCATTTCATTAAACATGAACGACACGATCTGACAGCTGGGATTAACCGAATGCGCTCACAGTTTCCATACTGTTTCGTGAGGACGTGTAGAAGAAAGACGGCAATAGAGGACGTCAAATCAGTCTCCATCATGTCTTCTTGATAGGCCGTAACGTGTAACAACAGCGCCACATCTTAGACCTACACAGCACGAACTACACATACATTTCCCGGGGTAGGGGGGAGGGGGGAGGCTTAAGGATTGCAAGAGGTCTTCTGATGGACATATCTAAATACTCAGGGGCTAGCAGAACATGATACAAGACGAAAAAATGCTATGAATCCATTTGTTCGTTTCGTTGCGAACTCCGGACGAAGGCAAGATGAAACTTTAGAAAGCGAACCCATAGCGTGCTTCCTCGAAGAGCCCTGGGGCACTGGTCTCTAGCTGCTAGCCCGTCAAGAGAGTGTTTGCTTTGATAGTTCCTCAACAGCTTCTCTGTCTGTCCATTCTGCTTTTACCCCAGTGTGGTCTCAAGCTTCAACGGGTCTGCCAATGCTCGGCTCTGGGCCTTCTCTCAAGAATAAGCTGCTTTTATCGTCAAAAGTGAATGCCCGGTGATATTAATTTATCATGGACATCAATGTTGTTGAACTGTGGGTTGTTCCAGGCGGCCACTTTGTGCGAACGAAGCTTGCTGCACCCGTGGCGGCGGCAAAATGAGCAGAAGCAGCGAGTAACGTGATGGTAGCGGTCGGTCATTTTTGGTGAACAGAAACCAGCGAAAGCCTGTCGCTCCTTCGTCCGTCCCTTTTTTTTTCGTTTTAGCTCTTTATCTTGCGTTATTCTTGCTTTTCGTTTGGTCTTGTGTTTTTTTGCGAATCACTTAGTTGTTGCTTGAAAAAAAAAGCCCGCGGCATCTCTTACTTTCCCGCAGTCACTCACTGAGTTCTTTACGTGTTCGTATTCCGGCCACATTTGAGGGTTGGTACTTGTTTCTCTTGATTCTTTATAAACGTTTTTCTCTCTTTCCTAGGCATCATCTTTGGAGAGCTTTCTGAGTGAATCGGGGCAAGAAAACATCTGTCTGCCTATGCATAGCCTCCTTATATACAGTTCTGTGTATGCCACAGAAGAAGATAACGCCGTGCGTTAAGTATGGTAAGTGTACAAAGTGTGGGTATGAACGTGTGTGCATATATGCCCGTCTGGCTCATGCGGGTGCCTTCCTATTAGCTGTAGCTGCTCTTCTCATCATCTCAAACATGTTTCACTTGGTGGTACCACATCAATTCTGGCCTTTTTATCCGATCTCCTTGAACAATGCGGACGAAGACTGCAGAAGGTTTCAAAAGAGAGAAGACCCAAATGAAAGCGAGAAGATCCAACCGTACTACTCCTACCCTACGTAATGCTATCCCAAAAAGCCCAGCTACCCCTGATTTTACTAAAATTCTTTTCCCCTTACTTCCATCCGGTTTACCTTCCACCGTCCGTTTACCTAGATAACATTCGAGGGATCACAGCGGTTGAACAAATCAATTGGACTGTAGACAGACTGGAAAACGTTAGAGATTCTGTTGGATTCGATCACTACCCACTGACACTGTCGAAACAGAATGCGATGTCGTTGCTGGAATACGACAGTTTAATAGGAGTAGTTTGGGGAAGCGCAACTAATGTTGGGGGCTTCGGAATAGGGGGTAAAAGCGAATAGAGGAACGCGGCGACCACAATAGTGACCGTCAGCCATAGTTGCGGAGTTGGTCTGTTGTTATTGTTCCTGTTGAGTCGTTATTGCGGACGACACTGACGCTGATGTAATTGTCGTTGTCGTTACAACGGTGCTGGTGGCCACTAAAGCTTGGGGGTTTGGGGTCGCCTTCTAGCTACTGGATACGTATAGCGGAAAGCGGATTAATCGTTATCGCTAATGGAGCATTTTCTCGAACCTTCCTTCAATTTGGGTGTGGATGTGCTTGCATGTGTACGAAGTATATCCAAGCGAGTGCCCGCGAAAGCTCAATCCCGGTTACTGCCTGGCGACCGGAGCCTCAGTCAGAGCAATGGGAACGGGTCAAGCAAGAGGTCATGTCTTGTGTCGAACTAAATCGGAAGGGGCCATTTGTAACCGTTTCGCATTGACCCTGCTACTGCTTCTAATGGCATCGGGACAGCCGCCACAAACGGCTGTGCCCGACTCCGCACGTTGCGCTTCAATGTGCCCCCATACACTGTTGCCAAATGTGGACTGTCGGATGCCAAATGAAACCAAAACCTAGCTCGTCAACTGTACGTAAATAGTACTATTCCGCAAAACGGATTCGCTAATCCAATTTCACATTCGTTTATAACAAATGCTGATCGAAACTATTTGGATTTTACGTACGCACGGATAAAGCAGTACGATTTTTAGCTGCCGCTCATAAGTACGTAATATGACAGTTAGAAATGACTGTCACTTATGACGATATGACATCAGTATGTCAGCTATCGCGCTAATTGAAAGCAATGAGTCGACCGTCATGGCTGATATTATCACACAATACACTAGTATATCCAACGATCAAATTCTAGGACACTCGTTTTATTAATACTACTTGAATGTGAAACGTCTCTACACGCCGTATGCTGACATGAAAAGTCATAGCTCTAGCTTGAATTTTTCATAATTCTAACTAGAGGCTATAAAAACATAATCGCTAAGCCGGCGACTTACCCTGTCATATACTATATATGCATTTAAACATCATGTGTGTAAATAGGTCGGAAACTCATCGTAGCATTATAGCGTCTTTCTTAAATAATCTGTAGGACCTAGAACGGTTTACGTGTAAACCTTAAAGAATCTACTGACGTTTCCAGCCCAGATGATCTTCAGGATAGATACCTCCTAAACAAATACGTCGTTTTTCTGCCAGCCGCTTAATCGTCTCCTGAATAAACATTTGCGTCGGAACAAGGCTAAGGCAGGGCAGTCTACAGGTGTCGTTACATGTACGCATCTGTTGAGCCTCTAATAATTTGGGCTTATGTGTTTTGCATAATATCAAATTTACATCAGGATACCCAAACGAGTTTTGCTGCCAATAAAACCACTAACTGATAGAGTGCTTCTCTTGAAAGCGCATTATTATTAGAAACATAGTTCCATTAAAGTTTAGTGGGTAAGTCGGCCTTCGGGGAGAAAAGTAAATCTTGCGTCAGTTTTCAGTCACCTACCCCGTGAGCGAACTAGTGAACATTCCTAAAAAGCCATCGTGGAACCGTGACTGCTTCGGTCTGATGGTATTTCCACTATGTGTAGTCTTAATACACGGTTTCTTTTAAATAGGACGAAAGTAGGCTCAATGAGTAAGGGTACTATTTTGTGCGCACGCATTCGCAAATGCATATGTATACATAAATGAAATTACTTTTCAAGGATCTATTATATTACGTTTTTCTGTTTACAGTCTCCAATGCTTACAAACTATTATAAACGCCTTTCCAATTTCGTGCATAGACGCGGACGCGTGTGATACTCCTGAATTTTGCGGTAAAACTCTGTTAATAATCGAGCACCTTTCACAACGCCGAGAACGCATATATTCGAATAGATTCTCCGTTATATCGCTAGGATCTAGTACTCGTTGAAATTTGCCCTATATAGATAGCACACATTAAAGAACTCCATTGAAATCCTGATCGAAATTTTTTAGTTTCGCTTTTGAGACCTGATTGTCCATTAGCATCATCGATATTGGGGGCATTGCAAGCGTTGTATGTAGATATGGTTAGACAATTGCTTCTGCCATCATCTTTCGAACATACCAAAAAGAGGGTCTTTAGGGAATCTTTCTCCGACTCCTGTGACCGATTGATTCTTCGTAAATTGAACGGATCAAATGTTCAGCTTTGATCAAATGCTGGGTTATTTTTTTTATCAACCAGTAACATATTTACCAAAGTCTCTCTCTATCACGTAAAAGCTGTGGCCGTTGCTAAATGTGTATGGCGATCATTTTCTACATATACTAGGTCTAAGTGAATACAAAAGTATCTTATGTATACGAAAATTAGTCCGTGAAATAATGTTCTTTAGGTTCGTCTGGCCAGTCAATACCTGCAGAATCATTACAATATCTAAACCTCAACCTTACCACATGTAATACAAAAGTACCGACCGTATGCAGGTGAAAAATGAGCTCATAATTGTGTTTTTTTTTTTATTATTACAGAGCTGATAACATGTTTGGGTGCCTGACTGCTAATTAAATCCATTAGTTGAATCATTAGATAAATCCATCTAAGCACGGGAAAATGTATGGATCACAGGAAACCTGTTTAAATGGTCTCGTAAATCCTTCACAAACAATATTACATTTATGATTGTCAAAACCATACTATTCCCGTCGCTTCCAGCTCTTTAGTATTAGTTAAGTGAAGATGCGCCTGATATGATTAGAAGCTCCAGAAATCACTGAGTAGCTTACGTCAGTTTTTCTTTCTCTGCACTATTTGTAAAAACTAAATTTCGATGAGTAGAGATACCGACTCTATAATGCCCAAATAAATAAAATCCGCTAAAGCCAGTGTGCATCTCATGTACTCTATCGACAACGTGCATGAACGTTTCTACACGATAACATGTTAACATGGACATACAGTTGTATGTGTGGTCCAAACCCATCGTCAGCACTACTACCAGTAGCAGCATTTTGCTCACGTCGTGTGGTCTTAGAGCCGCAACTTTGGAATGAGACCCCTTGACCCCGGTCCAGAAGGGATTTTAATTTCCGGCGCACCGACCCTTGCGTAGACACGCACTCGACTTTCTTCCGTCAAATTGCAGACCTAGCAAATCGCTAGCTGAGACACTTGATGCTGTGGCTGGAGACGCTCCGGATCGCATCTCGATTCCAGTGCTAGTTCTTGTCAAGCTGGCACTCGAATGCCAATGTAGCAACTTTACCGCTGCTACTTTTGCAGTGCGCGAAATATTTCGCCCTTCGTGACCGGTTCCCTCCAACCGCTGACGCCTATGCTGCTACTTCAGGGACTCTTAAGTCTGCTAGGGACGTCGTCGTTTTTCCCCAGAAGCGACATCCTCTACCGAACCTATGAACCAGCGTGCCATATGGTGTCTGTTTATTTCTCAGGCGTTACATTGATGGGACTGAACGAATCGGTAGATCCGCAAAAAGATCCAAATGCATCTCAAACCTAATAAATACTCTCATGTACTGTATATGCAAAACCAATAATGGCAGCTGGCCAGCGACGCGGTTTCCGTACGAGCTTAGCAACGATAACACAGGTCGAATTGGCAACACTCACAGGGAAGCCTAAGGACATGTAAGAAAAATCGCAGTGACTGTTCGCCCAGATACTGCCCGGGTTGGATTGAAAGTGAAAGTTCTCTAAAAGAAGGAGGAATGGAATAATGAGGTTGCTATTTAAGTTCTGGTCTGAAGCAAGATTTACTTCAAGACTAATAGAGATGGCAGGTCAAAATGCGTCATTCGTTGCCGCTTTGATGCAAGCTAATTTATACTGTCATGGACCACAGGTAACTGTTTATATTTAGATTTATTTATTATATTCAAACATTAAGAGAGTGAAGTTGAAAATTTGTGTTTTGAAGGAGATGTCCCTCACTAACGAGTCCACATATTTTAGCTATCTTAGTGAATATCAAGCGTATCGATAACTGTTATATATTGCGTCAATTCTGATCAAGTAAACAATAACGAGCGAGTCCGCAGAACTGTTGTAAAGTTAAAGTACAATGCTTCGATGGATAGTAGTGGTTAACTGGATAGTTCGCCATTAAATAGTGAGATTTCTAAATGGCAATTTTAGCTAAATCTTTTCTCAAATCTATTCCTTTTAGAGCCTGCCGTTAGGGCTGCTGCTCTGCTTATATGTGACATGATTGACGCTCTTCTGTCTCGGTCTGCGTGTTGTCAATATCTAACTCTTGAGTTAGAATCTATCACATGCTGCACCTTATTTGCCTACCCAACAAACGAGACTTTCTTATCTATACCCAGTTGACACAAACGCAAACAACGCGGCAGCGTACCTTGGTAGCCTTGTAGCTTGACAAGTTCCTACTATACTGAGAGCTGTCAGCGCAGGCAAGCTCGTTTGCACGTAAACTTTTCGCTATAGATATCGCCCAATACATAGTCCTTTTACGAGTGACAACACGAGGAAACCGTCTATTCTAGAGTTTAGTGTTGCTGGTAAGCACGTCAGCGAATATTAACTTAGAGGAACATAGCGAACAGAAACTTATGTTTTTCCTTTTACTCTGTTATCTGATTTTTTCAGGTAAGCCAAGGCTAGAACTTTATCTTCACCACTCGCTAAGCCAGTGGCACACAGTCTGTGAAGCATTCGAAACTGTCTCATTGAGCAGAAGAGATTGACTGCTAAAATCACCAATATACAGAGACACGGCTCCCTTCTTTTGGATACTCTCAAGTTGCATAGTGTCACCGAATGTCCAGGTATGATTTTTCTGCCAGGAATGTAAATGACAGCTGTGAAGGTGCGAACAAGAGCTAAACGTTGGAACAGGCTGAAGCGATAGATCGTTCGTAAAGTCTCCAGTAAGTGAAGTAGCTTTTCTAGAACATCTGACCTCATCTACCTTCACTTACTTCCATGGTCAGCCGTGTTATCCCGTAGAGGTAGGGCGTCGATTTAAAGTCAAGCTTTATGACGAACGGGATAGAGGTGTAAAGATGAATTGCATGGTCGACGGCAGCGGCGACCGGCAAGCAAGAAAGTGGTAATGAATGATGGAACAGGATATGCTGAACTTTAGGGATATAGGGCCGGGGGTAACGAAAGGCGATCGATGCGGCAGACGAGAAAGTGGCAAGAACCTGTTCTCGATGAAATTGGAAAAATATTAGGGTGAATCACCCATACGAGTCATCGCCATCGGAACGTTTTCTCTAAGCACACCTTTGCTCAAGGAAGCTTCCCAATAGTTCCGTGGCCGGTTGTGGCACCGCTCTACCCTTCAAAACGGAATAGACCCTTTTGTTCACATATTTTCGTGCGGGGCACAGACACAAACTGATTCTGTCAGAAACGTCTTTGCCTCCATGTTCTACATCGGAAGCCCTTAGAAGGGCGAGCTCCTTGGGAGTCTGGGCATCTCTCCGCGAGATCGTATCGGAAAAAGATAACTTTTGATAAGAGAAAAGATGACCTGACCGGCCGAAAAACCCTGCTAAGAGAATTAGTATGGATCACTCTTTTTGAAACGTACAAGCCTGAGCGAAGCCCTGACTTTATAAAGCACTGCGGGTGTCGTCTATGTCGCGACAATTAATTTGAAAGATCAGTGGCATCGTTATGGAGTACGAATTGGCTATTTTAGGAAAAATCTGTTATCTTCATTATTAATACTGGTTTTCTAGAGGATGGTTATAGTGTAAAGCCGCTACGGAGAATCACTAGGTCAATAGGTTTGTCTAATGTTTGGGTCACAGGGGTCTGCAATCAACTGCGTTTTTGTCTTGTAAAAGACGTTACGCTGCTTTCTCCAATTGCCGCTAGGGTAACTCGATGTTTCCTGTATGTTTCTCTTTATCATTGTGGGATCGCCATGTGCGAGCAAAGGTCCATCAAGTGGATATGGTCAGAAAGCCCATTTAAATAGCAGCCACTGCCCAAATCCTTCACCCTTTCCTCGCAACCACGGCTGAGTCCGGCTTTTGGTTTACTTTTTGCCTACGCTATCTGGCCAAGTTATTCGCGAGCTGCTGGCACTAAGGTGATTAAGGCCAGTTGCCTAGCTTTTGCTGGTAGAGATACTCGTCGGCTTACGAAGGAAGAAGCGGACAATTCGAGAGAGATAGAAGCTCGGTGGTTGGACGACGTGACTAAATTTAACGGGCGTGATCTAGACTTCTCCTTGCCGATGACTGTCAAACGTCCGACACTGCCGACCACCCACAAAGCCTGCTTGGCCTGTCACAATAGCAGCGACATAGCGTTTAGGTAATGCTTGCGAGATCAGCTTTACAACATCACTGGGCTGTGTTGCATCGCCTACGCCAAAATCGTACCGTCATTGCTAGCAGCAGGGATTAGCTTCCGGAACCGCTTGGATTGTCGAGCAATTTCTTCTCAACGCTTATACCTTTAGAATTCTAAGAGCGAAATGCAACGCAGTGGTTTTTTGTATGTATGCGCGAAGCAGCGTGATCCTACAGTACGCGTTGCCTGAACGACGCATGTCTTCGGTTCTGCGGAGCTAGTGTCAAGACAAATATTAGTCCGCTTTTGACAGGATGATGTAATACTGTTAACACAAAAACGTTCTTCCTCTCTTCTCGCGTCTCACTTCGATATAGGCTCTCTACCCTTTCACAAGAGTAATAACATGGTGTTACGATATCAGAATGGTCTTCGCGGGAGTTACGCCAAGGACTCCCGCCGGCTGACGCCAAGTGACTTTTTGGATGTCGATCGTTTCCTAGAGGCGGTTAACCTCAGCGGATTTCTCTTTAGATGTCCCCGCCAGTAGTAGAGAGAGCCGCTGTTCCAATAAGAAGAGCCTGCTATCATTAACCACAAACTCGGCTATCAGCTATTTGGGTGTCAGCTTAAAGAAACACAACATAAGCACAACGTGTGTGTTAGCAGAGCAAGTGACGGGAGCGCAGCAATTTAAGGCAACTCAAGTTTGCCACACATTGGTTTTGGATGACGAATAGGCCTTGTCTACTCTGCAGTACACCCAGTAAAGCCTTATGTCACATTACAGTAAGTTTGTAATGATTTCGAAACTTAATAGAAACTGCAGCTTTTACGGGATCTAGCGTAATTTTTTGCCTATTCAGGAATTTTATAAAGCTTGTTTCTTAAATACGTCTATGAAACCGAAAGTGGTTTAGCGTTAGTAACGCCGGCGGTATGTGGAGAAGCTTATACGTAAGAGCTCTTTGTGCCGCCGCCGTGTACAGCGTAGCGCACCTTTGCGTTAGTGTAAGATCTTATGTGCACTATTTCATGGTGATATCCAAGCAGGAAATCAGGTGGGTCTCCGCCCGGCCTCGAACCCACCCTACCTCAGGTGTCCTAAAGTTTATTCGGCAAACACGTTACCCCTACGCTATTGTAGGCCCCGTCAGAAGCAATGCTTTGGTATAGTATTACCATTATATTATATTAGTGTAAAATTCAAAACTTTTATTTACTAGACGTAAAAATAGTCCGGCAAACTTGCGATTACTTCTATGATTTAGGTTAAATCGAGGTACGAGCCATGGATGAATTTACTTCCCTAAAATCATTCCCTTTAAAAAAGCTACCATAGCTATCTCTCCCATTATCTCCCATTACCTTTGCCCCCGCATTGGCCCACTTCTACAATTACTTCTACATTTTCTGTTGCTTCTACTAATAACATACGCGGAAACAAAGTAGGTCAAAGGTGCACAGCCTCACTGGTTACTTGGACCTGAGTAACAATTATGCTTATGGCCGTTGCCGGGAATAGCAGAAAGCCAGTCAAATCGTACATTCGTGACAGGACTCGTTGACGAAGTGCACAGACATGGGAAGACGTTCAGTTGGTGCGCCTATTTTCTCGCCGTCCATCTTTCTAAGCGACTGTATGTATGTATGTTTAAAAACAAAGCGAAACAAGATTTTGAGTCGGCGCTGGTCGACCATCCACGGGCTGCAGCGCTATCGGTAACCGTGCCAATAGTAAGCTAGTATTACAAATACTGTTCTGCGAGGGCCCACATGAAACTGTATACATTCAGACGCCTAGTATGGTTAGCGCCAGCGATACCCTCAATCCTGGATATTAGCAACAAAACGTTCAGGAGTTGAAAGTACACAACGAATACGCGTGTGGGGGGAGGGGGGCATAGCAGGGACAAGTGCAGTCTTGCCACGGCTTACTGCAAGTCAACCTTGCGTGTTACCCCAGCGTTTTCGTACTAGAACTAGTAGTTTGAAGAAAGCGTTTCTGAGGCGCGTAAACATTCGGAGAGAGAAATTGGGAATGGGCCAGGAATGGCCGGTCGCTCGGTCGGTCGGGCCTGATTCTCTACTTCTCACGTCATCTTCCATTTCTTGTGATTTTCTGCAGCAGCAGCGGCGGCAACAACCCGGGGTAGTGGGTTCAGTGAAACTGGTAGAAAGTAGGACCAGTGGCTTGGATGACTAACTGCTATTTCGGTTCCTGCTGCCCACTGACGTCTATGCTGGTTACGCAGTGGCCACAGTGTACGTGGGAACGTGAAAGTGGCTACCGCGATGCTATGGCGGACCTTTGTCGTCGCATCGCTGCTGTCAGGGCAGTGGCGGCAAATACGAATCAGGAAGACTACCGCCGTTCAACGTCCTCACGGTTCGTTGGTCGTTTCGTATTCAGCGGTAGGAGTAGCAGTAGCGAAGGGGGCCATTGGCGCAGGCAACGTCGGCGACCGACAGTGACGAAGGCCGCTGTAAGTCGCTGGAGCGGGGGTACGAGCGAGTTTACGAACCATCGCCCCTACTGAGGTGCAAATGTTTCCGAGGATAGATCCAAAAAAACACTCGTACCAACTGATACGGTACGATGCTGAGCGCTGGGGTTTCACAACGCAAGCAAAGCGGCCACGCTGGGCCATTGGCAACTGTAGCAGAAGCCTCGCAGAACGACGCCACTGAACATATTACCCTACAAAGCTCAGGGAGAAAGCGACAAACGAACGTCCATGACCTTTTATCTCGTTTAGCGGTTATATGTATCCAATAAACATACACTTCTATTCTGCCCTGCCATGCAAATATTACGCTGCAGCGCAGTAGAAATCGGGAATATACAACAGCCCCGTGATAGTTTTGAATTCTTACATTAAAAGAATAGGTTCATGTATTATATTTGTTCGTGAACAAGAATCGTAGCTGAGACGACAATATTTTGTTGCCATAATGCCTCTAAATATAATAGGACAAGTGATGGCTTTTGAGAATGGCTTTTTCTGTTTTCCCGGCAGTATTTTAAGTATAACTGATGGTATTCTGGAAAGAATAATTGTTTGCAACTATATGTTTTGTACAAATGCAGAGGAATTTAAGTGGGGTTCGTTTTGGCTTTAACTCTGCCGTAAACTTCTGCAGAGCAAATAATTTCTTCAAGAACTTGTTTCGAATTGTTGTGTTACCTGAAAGACACAAGTTCAAGCTTTTTGAAACTGGAATTTTCTCTCAGACCTAATCTTATTCTTGCTTTATGAAGACATGATTACGACCTCATTTATTGCTATGTGATAGTCTCGTGTCTAATCCATGTGACGGTAAATTATCCATAGACACCTCTTTATCCCAATCTGTTGGGAAGTTCACTTCAAACATTTCTATAGCAGAAAACGTTCGATTCCTTGCAGCCTATTGCGTGTTATAAGAAAATTAGTGTATCTGACTATGTAATTCATGTTCATATCTACCCATAGATACCCATTTCGATAAACAGCCCACATAGACTCCTATAGGCCATGCTAGCCACCATAGCCAGCCTGTTCTACCCAGCATATCCAATGTGCTGCTGCCGTACAAACCACATTTTTTTTCTTACATTTGCAAAATTGCTTGTACCTGCGAGAAGGCTCAGGTGCCTTCCTGTTTGTATCATTGTGTGGTTTCCTTGTCTATGTATGGGGAAACATTTACCGCCTATCCGCACGGTCAACCAGCACCTACTAAAGCGGCTAGGAATGGCACCCGACTTAAGAACCCGGCCTGCGTCTGCCGCAATGACGCCATCAGTGGGTTTAAGTTGCTTACATCTGCGCTCGTAGAAGGACGTGGAAATGAAGCGGCGGGGCGGGTGCTTTGTTGCGAATGAAAAGGAAGCGAGTCCCTTATCCGTGTCGGCTAAACATAGTCCGAGCCTTCTTACAACCTTGGACAGCAACAATAGCGGGTTCGTCGCCGGCTTGGGCATTGCCTCCGCCACTCCCCTCGTCCGCTCATTTAAGTGGGTTCTAGCGGGGGAGGCGATACCCTTACTAAGGCAGCCAGATGGTCTCTACCAAACATCCCCCACAAACCTTATATATGGAACTCGTGTTCCATGCTTCTTTTTTTAGCTTCTTCGCACAGCTCTTCTATCTTACACCACAAGAAGTCTTCCTCAAACCTTCCACCCGTTTTGAGGGTCGTTCGAAAAGGCTGAGAATTTTTGCTTAAAAACCGACCTAGCAAGCGGAAGGGCATGCTAACCATCGCGTATTACTCGCCAGTCATCGAACCAACCGAACCCCCTCAAGAACAGCCCAGTCCGCGTGCACTACAAGCTCGCTTTTTCGAGCAAGGCCTGGCATTTTTCTTGTACAAGTATGCGGCTAGGCAGCCTGGTGTGCAAGCACCCGCTTGCCAGCAGAGCTGGCAGTCGCCGTTTGAACAACGCCACAACGACCAGCAGCATCAGCAACAAAATAATCATCATCGGCAGCGACACTCTACTACTGGCCGTCTACTGCTTGCTATCTGCCAGTCGCCTCCGCAGCCGCCGTTTGCAGCAGCAGCCTCTAAGTAGGCGCCACGTATTCTCTAGCCACCACTTGCCTTGGTTCTAGCCCCCTGCAATTTCCTAACCCCTTTCATCCCTGGCCTTCACATCGGCTACCCCCTTGGCCGGTCGTTCGTCGTTGCGTTCAGAGAAATGGGTTGCGCCATAGCATCACAGCGATGGCGGCGAATAAAAGGACGCGAGCCTGCTTGTTGAGCGACTTCGCGGCTGGTCGATTCAAAGGGTCCGTTCGTTGAAAAATCCCCCTCGCGTACACTTCGACTCTTTCGTTAGGATCAGACTCTCGTAGAACGGCCGTATCCTGCCAGAACAGGCGCAGCAGGCATTGGTAGCGGTGTTACTGAGTTACTGCGGAGGCGGCTGCTACTGCGTCTAAACTTTTTCGCCTGCTATTGCTGTTGCTTGCCTCCGCTGTTGTCGTTGCTTTTGTAGTTGGTCCCATTCGGCGTCAAGAAGCAAGCGGCAGGAGGTGGCGAATGAAGGAAAGAAATTCTGAATTATGGCGAGAAAATTCTAAATATCCCCGATAAATTTCTACTATATGGGTGTCGGGAGAAAGAGAAAGAAAACGGCCGCGAAATGGGGGGAGGGGGAGAGCTTGTTGTTGTCGTTGTCAACTGCTTAGGGCTGATGCTAAATACGAAAAAGAGCTAAAGGCAAACGAGATGGGTTTCCGGCATGAGCGAATTGGATGCGCTGGTAGCCAGCGCTATGTTAATTCTGGTCTCGACTCCGGGCTTTCATATTACTGATGCATGCCACCCCTTGAGAGTTTTCGCGCTTCAGGGGATGCATCTATATTGACAGCAGTGATGGCCATAGTAACGTAAGATGTGCCGTACACGAGATGCTGCTGCCGCTGCTGGTGTTGATGTTACCACAACCCGAGTTGTACATTCCTCGCTGAATTCGATGTGCGTGCGTGGATATACAATTGAATCGCTCGCTAACGCGCTTGGACTCAGCGGCGCCCCGTTGCTAAAATGGGGCTAGTTCCTAGTGGTGGCCTGGGGAATTTGCCCACTTGGACTGCTCAGCCTAAAAATCTGAATGAATTCTCCAGTACCCCAGAGCTACGTGGATGGAGGAAGACCTTGAGATGCGGATGAGGGTGATCGCTGCGAACGTCGCTCTATTCAAGGAAGAAAATGGACGAACGAGCGACGGTATGAATTTTAGATATTCCAAGCCTTGCGCAGCCCACCCTTTTTTTTACTGCCGCCAGTTTGTGCTACAGCCAGGAGTGTCACGGAGAAAGATTGCAAGTGGAATTGAAAAAGAGTATGGATAGCGGGAAATACTAAGATCCGCGACAAAATGACACGGGTTCCCGGTTCCGTCCACTTTTCTAGAACCAAGCAAATTTACTTGGGTCATAGTTTGAGGTGAGGAGAATAGTCCTCAAGTAATAATTAGGGTAATAATAGTGATAGTTTTTACACCTTTATGAAATAGAACACCTACAAATGGAAATGGCTTTTGTTTTCTGACATGTTAAGATGCTCCTAGCATAGCTCCCTTGTTGTCCCTCAATATATGCAATTACTGTGCTTGGATTTCTATTACAACTCCGCTTTTCTCTTTATTATAACTGCGGGCCGTACAGCACTTGGATTGACATAGCTGAAAAAATAAAGAGAAACTACTAATTTTCTATATGCTCGTAGAACCTTCTAGAATACAGATTTGCTTTACAAAAGAAGAAATGGAGATGAACTGTAAAACAAAGACGGCAGCTCTGCAAAAATCCAAAACGATATAGCAGAAAACTTGTTAGTGAGAGACGACACCCGTTTGAGAGCGAGTTAGCTCCTGATGGCTGATACAATTGAGAACAGACATCAGAGAATAGAATCGCCTTGAGACAGTAGACGAATCAATGAATGAGCGAGGGAAGGAATCCAGTCATATTAAAGCAAAGCGTAGATCCAAAGCTGCAAATAATTGTCGTACGGAGAAACTTACAGTGGCGGCAGCGCAGCGATGAGCGTATGAGTCATAGGAAATGGCGAAAGTGTATCACGTCGCTCGGGAAATGACGGCATTTTTCTTCACTCTGTAGCTAGATAGCGAACGGAAAAGACCGCACTTGCGGCCGTAGTAACAGAAGCACCCGATTCAAAGTGAGTCCATGCCGTTTGTCAGAGTCAACTTGTCTGACGCGATTTTGTGACGGTGGTGATGAAAATTGTCCGATTGCGGTGCCACTATTGTGTCTGTTATAACTAATGCCTATCGGCGACAAGCACTATAGTAACATTGTCCGCAATGGAAAAAGAAGTTTTCGCATGCCGGGATTTTCGCTTGTCTTCTCAAAGCTTGTCTAGTTAACCAGCGATTGGAAACAGCGGCTGCAGGCAGAGATTAGAAGGCTCGTAGTGTCATAGATGGATTAGCAAATGCTGGAGCTGGACTGGCGACTATAGGCGACTGTCGAAAACGTACAGTTTAACCTCTCCAAAAATGAAACTAAACGTTTTAGCTGTTCATTGTGAAGGAAGCTTAAAAAAAGGTTATCTTGACTCTGCCAGTGATACTTGTGATTTATATTTGTCTTAGATTAATCTTGTCTGTCTTGGCTTTCATTTTACAACGTTTCGGCTAGTATCCGGATCTGCGTGTTTTCTGTTTACAACTTGTTGCCAATGCTTAGTCCGCGATTTATTTTAAAAATTCTATCGCAACCCCTCGAAAAACCTGGTGGCCAAGGCCGCGCTCTAATAGCACCTCCAGAACGAGTTCATATTGCATATTTTTATAATTTCAGTTAGGGATTGATTGTCGAGGTACCTTTAGGGCATCTATACTAGCGCTGGCATGCAGGCTTCTACAGGCAGCGCACGAAAAGATAACTCTGCTGAAAGAAGAGAGAGAGCGGACACAAAAATCCTTATATTTATTTACCCGAATCTTTATTACTATATATATATATATATATATATATATATATATATATATATAGTAATAAAGATATTCAACTGGCACTCTGAAAAATGCCCGGTCGACGAAAGTGGTCAGGCGGGTTAGATAGAGACCAATCGCAAAAAAGAAAAAGAAAGCGATAAAAAAAAGGCGAAGACAGGCTTCGCCTTATAAATAATGTATATTTACAAAAAATGAGCGTATGTTCTCTTTTCAAGCCAATCCTTAGCCCATACACGACTCGAAAGATATGGGCGTTTGCCTGTGTGCCTTGGCTCATGGCTCTAGTGTGTGTGTAACTGCCTGCGCTCTCCAGGACAGCTTTCTTTTCATGTGTTCCTTTTATTCGAATTGAAGTCACGACGCGTCCTAGCGACAAGCAGCGGCCCTAGCAGGCTAAGCGCCGTGTGACCGTCAGCCAATGTGCACCCTGCGAGGGGTTTCTCGCTAGCAGAAAGGATAGACACCCGAACAGGGTGCAAAAGGGCCAGACGCAAAGAAGCAAAGGTTATTTTTTAGGGGTTTTTCAGGAAAAATAATAAGCTTGCCATCCTTCCTGCTACTGGTGCCTGAATTACTATCAACGCTTCATGTTGCTATCCTTTGCTCACTACACCCTTCGTTTTCTACACTTTGCCAACCTTACAAGCCTCTGCCCTGTCGAAACGTCTAGTCTAAAACACTCCCACTCAATGCAACCACTTCGAAGCGTACAGCTCCTGTAGCCAGGCTCCTTCAATGCCATTATCAGCTCTAAAGCTTCCCCCGTCCCACGTCATTCGGGAGTACGGAAACCTTGCAGTGATGGTTGTTCGTGAAGGTGGTGGAGCTCCTTGGGGCCTGCCTTTTTTCTTACTTGTCCCTGTACAATTCACTTCTGCCTCTCAACTTTTTGGTTGGGTAACGATTCGGCTGAAGATACAAGTGGAAAACTACTCCTAACGAACGTAAGAAGCACGATAATCGTGTCTAAACATGTAAGTAAGCAAAGCAGACGGCTTAGCAGTAATATCAACGGAGCGAGCACAAGAAGTACTAGTGTTGGCGGCTGTAGAAACCACTGCTACTACCAGAATTAGCAGTAGTTCTTCAATTGTTGCTAATGCTGCTACTTCCGTTTCCATTAATAGGACCATCGCGGCGGCAACTCTATTCAGTTGGAAAGTGGATCTAGGGGCCGGTGGTAGCACCGATTGTAGCATCGGTTCGAGTACTTGGAGCCACCGGTGACATAAAGCCACATCGATCCGTAAAATTCAGACATATCATAAATAGCTAGAGATACAGCTCTTTTAGAAACGAGGCTCACCAGTTGGGAAATGTTTGTCATACGCGTGCAATAGGCAGCAAGTGTTGCATCGTTCGTCGGTTACACAATGTATCGTACGTAAAAACGCGTCCCAACCAAACGTCTCAGCCAGTGGCGACATCTGTTAGCTCTGACATATGTTGAATCCTCTCCGCTAACTAATTTATTCACCTTTTTTGTTCCCCTTATAGCAGTTACTAGCGATAAGCCCGTTTCTGCGTTCATGCGTTCGCTACCTCACTAACCGTTGCATGGACAAGAACAGCGCGAGCTTTATACCACGTATGTATTAAACCATGAATCGAATACATAGCCACTGTTGAGTACCGTATCAGTCGATTCACTGCAAGAAAATGTTGAAGCAGACGCGATGAGTCGCAGTGACCATGCCCCTGGAAACTTTTCTCAGTGGACCCTCGCTTAGCAGAACCTTCGCGGGTCCCTCCATGCTTCTGTGCTAGCGATGGGCATTGCTGTATAATTTGAACGCTTTCGCTGTCTCCAGCGTATCCTTATTTAGACAAGCGCCATTGTCACATGCTACTCAACACGTAATGTGTTGTCAACTTAGGCTTCTGTTACGAGACAAACTCACGTCAAGGAGGAGTGGGTCGGCATGATTTAGGCAGGTCCATCTACGTGGCTGTAGCACATTCCGCATCAATACGTTTCAGCATTGTTGATATGTACAAGCATTTGTGTATTGTCTGTGGTTGTATGTGTGGTTCTATGGGTGACAGTAGGTGTCTGTAGTAAGAAGATCAACGTGTACGATATAGATATTTTCATCGATTCAATTCGAGGAGCGATGACTTTCAAAGAAAAGCTAAAGCTATGATTACGTACCATAGCACGAAACGCTTTGTTGGATATCTAAAGGCCACCCTCCGTCCTAAGCAGTCAACTATCTAACAGTATAACACGCTGCATTGGTATAGTTCCATAGTCAAAAGTGCGGAATTGTGCCTTCCCGTTTAGTCAGACCGGTTGCTCCTTCTTGTTGTAAAATAGGCCCGCCATTGTCTACGAAAACATGACTATTGAAATTGCTTAAAATAGGTTTTTCCACTGAACTAGATTTTTGACTGTGATAATTCCGGCGATGTCAGACGTACAGAGACAGGCTGATTCATAGCTATTACAATCTGGCAAGTAGAACTAAAGCGAACTGACAAATAATTTTAACGAGATCTCGATAAATGACTAAATCAATAATATGGTTGGGTGGAGAATAATTAGACAGCTTCAAAAACGATATATCGGTTATTTGCATTGCGGTACTGTGATTACCACGCTACTTTTCCGTGAATATTCTTTATTACATAAAACATCACCCAATCATACCTCATCACTATACAGGGCACGATCTCTAAGTTACGCATTTTTCTAATGTTTCTAGGAACTGGATAAAAAGAAACGAAGAACCCTGCATAAAAAGAAAGAGATGTTTCCATTACATTTCATTCCGGATGTTTTCCATATGCTGGAAGTGTCGTTCTTAACGATCACGTTTATTAAGTATAACCATCATTTATCACCGTTACAGCTTCCAGTTATATTCACTAGTCACTTTCGAAATATTGCCTTCAAGTTACAAGTAACATTTTAATAGTGACCGTGTGACAAGCAGTACTGGTGCATAAAGGAACAATCACTCAGATACACAATCTGCAAAAAATTGCGGCGGCATTAAATTTGGACTTATACTAAGTCCAATGCGAAAGACCAAAACCGCTAAAAGTTTAAAAAGATGCAATAATTTCAGAGGCCCTTCGAGACCGACGATTTTGTGCAAAAAGAATAGTATCGTTGATGCCATGGTCAGCGCGAAGAGATTGGGTAAAAGCTCCGCGCTCAAATTTCGCATAACAGGTTTGTTGTTGGGTTCCGGCAGAACTGGCTATCCACTGGTACCAGGCGCAGCGGACAACCCCATGTCCGCCATGAAAAAGAGCCCACCAAAATTATCACGAATGGATCCTGTATTTGCATCCTTTTACCAAATCAGAGGTTATATTTGACCAGAGCATATTATATAGCTGCGTGTGTATGTGTCAGCCGTTACATTTGTTAACCGAAGGGTGAAACGAAGCAAGATGGGGCCCGCCACACGCAAAGTAACGTCAGGTTTAACATCGCCTACTGTTATATATTTATCGATCTTTCAGGCTATCCTACAATCTCTGATTTGTTCGCTTGCTATGGGAAGTAATTGTTTAAGGTTTTTTTCAAACGGCTTTTTTCAAACAAGAAGTTTAAAGAATTTTGCTTTGCCTCAACTGTACTCCTAGTGCTTTTTTAAAAGTAATACACATTTTTTGCTGGTGATGGCTCAAGGACAGAGCCAAAAAATGGTATACCTACTCCTTAAAAGGGTAAAGCAGTGATTAACGTAGAAACGGTACTATTACGGATGTAAGCATTCAAATATTACTGACGTAATTCTTCTTTGTTTTTCGCTTTACTCCCCTCTCCCCTTCTCTCTATTTCTCTCACTCCCGTGATGAAACCTTGTTGGCCAGTCTTAGCGTTAAGTTGAGGAAAAGAGCCTCTGGTAAAGGAGAACAATGTTTACCTTTTCGTTCTTAAAGTGCATCGAGTCTTCGTCTTTTGCTTCACACAAATGCACACTTGCATGTAGTAGATCAATCAGAGAATCCACGTCTGCGCCGTTCTTACATCGACCCGGCCATTGAACGCTTCGTCGTTTCGAGTTCGGTCATAAGAACGCTCGGTTCGGCAGAACGTAGCATGCGGCCTTGACCGTCATCTGGAGTTTGCCATTTCAACCGGTTCGGATGCCCAACAGCATCAGCTATGGCTTGGTTCAAAGAGTGCTCTCTTAGCATTCTGCTGCTATTACCAGGGGGTATAGCAGGTACAATGCCGTCCTCAGTAGCGCGGAAGACGAAAGGGAAAACGGTGAAAAAAGGATGAGGTGGGACGAGGGAAACCACTCAATGAAGCGTGCAATGCCTTACTGAGCCTTCAGACAAAAATGGGCCCGACTTGTATGCTCCCCAAGCGACATAGCAAGCTCTTTGTCTGCCCCTGTGTTTCTAGAACCGACGGCAAAACGCAGACCGAAAGATGCTACAGCCGATATTGCGGTCGAGGCCAATAATGGACGTCGTAGATGCGGATGGTTGTGTTCGCTAGCACGCGATATAATACATCTAGAAATCTATGCTCAAATCAAACAACGGGGCGTTACCCGTTCAACAAAAGTTAGTTCGCTTTGCCGTCTTCGCTCGTTTATCTTTTTTGTTTTTTGATTATACGGACATATTTATATACGCGTGCATCGACATGTTGAAGCGACAGAAACAAATTCATAGATGGTACTTTTTTCCCTCAATATAAATATCTCTATATTAACTCGAAAAATCATAAATACTACTTAAACAAAAGGCAGAGAGTTGTATAGGTTTAAGTGATTTTTATTTCCATTCGACTGCGAAACCGGTCGTAATATGAAAAGAAATTTTGTTCGCGCTAGTCTGTACAAACTCATTGTTTAATCACTTATGCCGTGGATCACTTGCTAAATTCTGGTCATACAGGTGAGGAGCAAAGCTCGCAACGTACTGCTTAAGTGCAACTGGGAGATAAGTCGATAATACGAGCCTAATTAACTTCGAATTAATTAAGAAATGAAGCTACGTGGGCAAACGCCTCGGAGTTTGTTAGTTAGATGGTTCCGGTAATACAATCACTTAGGTAGAAAAATGGTTATACAAAAACGGACTATCAAGACATGCAAGGACACGCTCGAAATATACACGCTTCATATGCTTTACAAATTATAAAAAAAGCTATACGGTGGAATGAGACAAAGAACTTCTCTTTTTTAAGCCCCACAATTTCATTTTTCCACTGTGACCACAGAACGCTGACAGGCATTAAAACATGACTAATATGGCAGCCGGTCGCTCGGCAACTCAACTAAAAACACTTTTATCGACTTCTTAAACACCAACTATTTTTGTTATTAAATATTATCTATAGCTTTTGTCAGACGACGCGTTAACATGGCACTCAGCGTTTCACTTTGGCGCCGTCTCTCGCGCCGAAGAGCGAAGCTGGTTATCGGTGCGCTGTCAAACCCGGTCCTGACTACGAAAAAAAATCCACATTGTCGACTAATGCATCGCGTTCACAATGACGCCGCTTGAGATAGTCCATTGTGCAGCTGGGAGCCCACGGAAACCCTGACTGAATTAGGCCTACGAACATTTTAGCTTAGACCCAGCGGTTAGCTGTGATATCATTGCGACTCTCGACGCGAATAAGCGATTCTTGTGCCCGTTAGCTCGCCGTTCCCAGCCACCAACCTATTTTGACCGCACATTCAATATTGTTAAATAAAAAGGGTACGGGGATAACAATGCCCTTCGTGCTTGAAGGAAAACGGACTTTATAATAAGGCACACCTCTTTCAGTAACAGGGCTCCGCCACATCATTCTGAAGTCAGCAATACTACACGAAAGTCTGCGCAGACAAGTAGACCTCGACGGTGCGATGGTACCAATGGTAGGAATGACACGTATCAGATCGAGAGTCAAGCGGAAAGACCGTTCAACGGGATATGTTACGCTGGTCAAGCTAAAAACTGTCAACATCGACTGGGATATTTGTAGCAATCAAATATCGGTTCAGGAAAGAAGAAACGAAGGTCGAAAGTAAGGAAAATAGCGAAAGTGGGAGTTATCTATCTTTTAAAATTAGAGTACGCGTATCTGTGCATGCGTGTGCCGGCAAAATTTATAGACACTTGGCAAGCATAAATTTCATCGCTGATTTCTACCTAGCAGCACCAGTAGCGATAAAACGAATATTATTGCTTAGCCTGCTCCTCCTGCAGTGATGAGTCGAATGTCTACTAAAGGAACTAAACCCTTGCACTTGTTCCGAAGTAATCGTACGATTGATTGCAGACACCGATGCTACACTAACTTAAGAAGGCCGTCTCCATGCCGTTACGTCATTCACTAGCATCTGTTTTCCTTTTAACTTGCTTAGCTTCAGTTGATCTAAACCTGTCTGGCCCGAACAGTAGAAACTGTTCCTTAGTCAATGCAATGGTTCCTGTCACGTCGTCCTGTTTGGCTTTTTAGCGTAGCGAGGCCTTTTTCAAGGACCCTGCGATTCGCATACTTCATGGGATCGTTGCCGCTCGCTTTGGAGTAAGCGTTGGTTGATGTCGCTTTTGTCACCATGATCCTCAACCCACCCATAGAAGCTAGCTGGTCTACTAGTCTCTTGGATCTCCGTAAGAGCCCTGTGATAGGCTGGGTAGTCTCATAGTAGATGTCTGCTAGTTGTGCTACTCGTACCACCAAAAGCTCTTTTGGGCTCGTTTGTCCATACCGCTGTTCGCCATTCCTTGCTGGCGCTCTGGCCGAAGGTGCCGGCAACGGCTGACGCCGTATTTCCAGGAGGTTTGTGGTCGCAAACAAGCACACTAAGCCTTAGCTATAGTCAACCAGAAGCAATCGTGCAGTGAATGCGAGCATGAGCAACTTCTGAGAAATTTTGTTAGCTCTCGCAGGGAGCGCATCACATCTATTATTACTACGACTATTTATCCTTTCTTGTAAAAAAAAATATGTAATCGAACGAGCATATAATTTGCGAGCAAAAAACTGGCTTGAATGAACAAGGTTAGTGGGAGTGGCCTGCTAAAAAGCGGAACATAATGACGGACCATCGACCTGAATAAAGAAAGCCGAACACTAAAAGTAAATGGATTAGGTAAATGCAAATATATGTGAACATTTAGAACAAAAAACTGTAAAGAACGGAAAATATATTTTTGCTAAAGAAAAGAGAAAAATAAAAAGAGATAAAGCACAACGTTTACTCCTACGATCGTGAGATACACATCGGTAGCTAGCGGCTAGCGTCATGGGTAAGTAAGCCGGCGTTTACGAGGACAGGTCACTTTCTGGATTTAACGATTCTGCCCCTTTAGCAGCTAACTACCTTAGCGACTTCTAAGAAATCTGCAGAACAGATTAACAAAAAATGGGCAGAAGTGATCAAAATTAGTAGAGGAAAATTCAGTGGAAGTGTTTTCGATGGCGTCGCAGTAGCTGCGCTATGTACAGGTTTGTTTTCTCAATCGCTCGCTCCGTCCGGTGTTATCATCTATTAGGAGTTCACGGAGGCGCCTGGTTCTACGTTGTCTATGATCACTAGTTCGCGTAAAACATTACCCCCAGTGCGGCGCCATCTGCGAGATGCCTAATCTGTTGAATTCTCAGGCGGTGATTTGAAGAGCGCCCAGGACGGCAGCAACAACCAGGGAGTCAAACTTATCAGACTATCACATTGTCGTTGGTCAGGTGAACAGAGATTTAGCTAGAATCAGGAAAAGAAGAAGCGAATCAAGCGGCTGCGGCAGACTGACACTGTTGAAGCGCTCGTAAGGCTTCTGCAAAAAGAATAATCCGCGAGTCTCCCACTGGTTTTCAGCGTCGGTTTTCATGGAGGTTCAAAGGCAATGGATCAGCTACAATGAAGGCGACGACGGCCACAGTATTAGAATGGGCAAAGTTTAGTTAGGGTCCACTGAATGAAGTGCGGCCACCAGCGTAGTCTCTGCTCGTTAACCTCGACTTCTTTCTTGTTTCTGCCTTTGTCAGCGCCATTTACTTTGCTCGTAGCACCAGTCTTGCGGTAGCAGGCAGTTCGCATGGTGCTGCTGTTGATGACCTCCACTAGTTTCCATCTATCGTCAAAGGCCGACGATGCCAATAGCGGCAGCTGAGGGTTATTTTGCAGCTGCGCCAATTTGCCCCGCTACACGACTCCTGCCACACGCACTCAAGCACTCTCATATACACACGTCTACAAAACGTTCCCGCCGGCATCTTTAAAGACCTTACACCATCTGCTCTCCTTTCTCGCTCGACGGAAAAGGGCTCTCCTCTGACAACCCTTCAGATAACCCTTATGCCAGACTTTATGCTTTCATCATTCTTCTCTATCCGTCGCTCTTTTCCTGCGGTAAGGGTATTTCCGTTGTCAGTTGTGTTTTCCTATTGCTGCTACCGCCGTCATCGTTCATTCTTCGCCAACTAGTCCAAATGAGAGGCAGCAACTGCTCACTCGTGAACTATACAAGGGTCAAGCAGGCGAACTCCTGGCTAAGCGAATAAAGAAAGGGGGAACAACTATTGCAAATACGTCGAACGACCTATCGACCTGGAGGCTGCTGCCGTTCCCCACTGGCCGGGGAAGCAATCGATTTCGATAGTAGAACATTAACCGCCACCAAAGGATGTTTCTACAGATTTTCTTGTCTATTTCAATTTAGACTGTTGGGCCGAACACAGCTACGTGACCATAGATAGAATGTGTTGCGCTCTCAAGGCACGCTTCCCTCTTAGTGCGCAGAGAATACACGTGGATTGGCTTAGTCTATGATTTGATTTCATTTTTCGGTGGCGTCAAAAAGGTTCGTCGTTTGCTTCGTTTTTTATTTCGCGTAATGGTAGTACTGAGCACTGGATCTACAGTCACGACCGCGGCCGTCGCTACCACTGCGTTTGCTGTAATTGGGACCGCCGCGAGTAGACTGGGCGCTGGGATTGCCGATCGTTTTTGACGATGAGACAAACAGTTCAAAGGCAACCACTCTGCTTACAGCATTCGAAAATGGGGGAGGATAAGTAGAGCGAAACTGGAGAGTGATAACCTTTTGGCCTGCTGTTCCAACGACAGAAAAACGGGCGTCCTTTATCGCCCCCTCACTTAGTCTTCTTTTTTGTGTTAAATCCCTCCTCTTCCTGCCTTTATCTTTGCTTCGAAAAATGATAAAAATGTAAATGATATATAGAAGCTGTCCACAGATGAGCGACAATCTACGGCAGAAAAATCGGTATGGCCGCCATAGAGGGCTGGGATTCATACCATATGACGAGACTATAACCGCTCAAGGGTCTCACTGCCAGTTTGGTCATCAACTCAACGGATTAACAGAAGCTTGAGAAAGGTCGGAAAACATGCTAGCAATATATGCCCTTGTTAGCTCCTATATAGCATCCTCATCGACCCGTACATTTCTAAACCTCGTCGGATGCGCGGTACAAATAGCACACTAGGGCGCCTGTGAGAATTGGAACTACCCGGCCTTTGTTTATTTTCGTCTCCTTCTTTGCATTTCGCTGTGCTGGCTTCTTCTCTTTTCAGCAGCCCTCAGTGCATGAGCTTTCTCTTCGCAGGCTACATATCAAACCTGGCCACAGCGCTCATATGATGTGGATCACCCAAAGATCGCGGTAAAACTTAACAACTGGTAGCTGCGCTAGTGGTTCTAGTAGAGCAAGTTAATTTGAATCAACTTTAGCTAGGATCAATGCGCCAAAGCGATGGTTATCAAAAACCAAAAAACAGAGGTATCAAACAAAAGCAGAAAGTCCTAAAAGTAGAACGGCATAATGGCGCACGCCCACTAAGCGAGGTCACTTGGCAAACAAGTTAACTTCATCAGCCGGCTTGGCCATGCCTGATTTTATCGTGTTCGTCGAGGCTCGTCGCTTACGAGATTGATACTGAACTAAATGGGCCGTCAACAGTGTGGCTTCCATTGTCATGCGACCGGTAAGCAATGATACCTTTCATGAAGTTCAACTGAAAAAGAGAACGGGTTCTCAGGTGTTTATATGTTGATAAAAACTCTGCTTCATAAAGAAAAAGAGTATACCTAGTTATGACTGATAAGAAACAGATAATCCGAGGGAGAAGTTTGAAATCGGGGACACACGTTATCACTGTTAAAAAGCGGACCATGTATGGATATCAGTTGAAAGCATGTGTACCCAGATCATGTTTTTTGCTACGTTAAGAGGACCCTAAGCATTTCAACTAGTTGTTACGTGATACGAATTAAGCGTCGATTTTGCCTACGTTGCTTACGATGCATCCGGGGTACTAGCAATCGCATTTTTGTAGTTTCCTTAATATCGAACCGGTGAAGTTAGAAGCTCGAAAATTATCGTAGCATCGAACGGGCCATTTCGTGAAGTACCCTATAGTATAGACCTATAGTATAGATTCTACTAGGAAAACACGAAACAGTGTGATTAGCAAAACAAAAGGCTTCTGCGAAGCCCTGTAGAAAAAAGGTTTATGCTGTCCTGATCTAAGCAGCGTTTGATAGGGTTCATGGCTATGCAGTTACTAGACAAATGGTCGCGCTAAATGGAGAACGAAAGCCTGCAAGGCAGAGCAATCATGTATCATTTTTTTATGGTGATATGAGACTTGAAATGGCCGAATAACTGTTACAATAGTACACCCGCAAAAACAGTATGAAATTTTCCAAGCGACGGCCGAAATTTCGGTTCATTCCAATGGCTTGCGTACTGTTCTGCCCCTTGAAACTAAGTTATTTACTATCCTATTTTAGCATGTGATCCGATCCGATGACAGGCTTATGCCTGATGACGATAAGGTTTTGCATTAAATGTAAAAACTGAACGGACTAACAAACATAACAATATTTTGAATATTGGAAGTAACCCCATTGGTTACCAAGTTGAGTACGTGGTGTCAATCAATAAAGCAAATCATAATGAGTAAACAATCAACAAAAAAAAAATTGTAACCACAGTCGATTGCGTAAGTCAGCTTCTATCATAGTCTCATTTCGACTAGCATCAATATTTAAGAGGTCGGCTACAGACTATTTTATAGCCTGGCTTTCAAAATTCTGCCTGTCGAATACGTCTCACTAACAATGATCGGTCAATAATTATTCTAGAGCACAGGCTTCACAATATGGATAAATAAATTTGTTGGTCTTTGTCGACTAAGTTCAAGTTTCAATGTACCATTTCTTTTTTTAGGTAAATCCCTGTATCTGCCCTGCTGAATCGAGCGGACGACTGTTTGGAATTTCGAAGCGTCCCGCGACGGAGGCGCAGGATCCAGCAGTCGCTGCAAAGGCCACTGTGTAATTCCGAGTGTTGTAACCGAAATACCCAGATGCCATTCCCTTTCGAAGGTTGGACCATTGGTTGATAGTATGAGAATATTTTTGCGTAGACCATGAGATGTGAATCGAACAAGCAAGTAAGCAAACTACAGAATAGCTTACTATGTTGCCCTTTCGCCTTCTGTGTTCAGGCGAACGGCAAGGCCGAACTGCACCGACCTTGGGTCTACCTCTCACCCTACGTACTTCCTTTCTCGCGTCTTTCTGTAAAAAGGAAATTGGTAAACGTCGAACCACGAACGGCTAGTGACTACGAGTTAGACGGCGTTACTCGGAAAAACGGAGTTGTGTTCTTGCCGCTATATGGAGTTTCACAAAGATTCTCCTTAAACAGTGCGTTTGGCCAGATCACTGTACTACTCGACGGGTATCCGCTTTTACCTACCATGTTAGTGGTGCCTGACACCCCACATCCCTCACGTTCCTGCCTCCGCTGATGCGGTAACGATGGTTAGAAAACAAGAAAAAGGTCTCAAACGCTGAAACTGGTAGACCACCACTACGACTATCATTACGGGATCTGTGTGTACGTGTGGGTGTATGGAAATAATAGGCTAGGGGACTGTTGGTAAGAAAACCCCGGTCGGTTGGGAATGTCGGAGCCGTTTAGCTTAAAGGGGCGTACAATGGGAATGAGAATGTTTATTACTATTGGAGCCACCTTTGCTACGGCGCGCTAGCGTGAGTAGCATGGACTATTCTTGTTAGGGAGTCACTGCGTAGGAAAACGACTGTAAGTACGAAGTAAAGCAATCATGCAGAGACGCAACCTCTGCAACATCTCTGCACAGATGCTATAGAGACCGCGTCCTGAGTTGGCAGTATCTCCTTCTAGCATCGTCTTTGTAAGGCGGCGTAGTAAAGCAAACGACGATATCTCCAGCCCGCCAGCTCCTATGCGTGCCCATTGGAGTGGCGAAGCAGGCATCAGCATGTAATTTCCCTATGTTAGTCCCACCGTAGCTAGCATAGTTGTGTAGAGTAGCATGGAACCCACGCTCTAGTTTGTCGTTTTCGTTGTCACGTAGCTTAAAGAACACCACTCTCTGTTCCTAGTAGGACCTTCCCGTAAATCTCGAGCCAGTCCTGATAGCAAGGCAAAGGTATGTCACGCAAAAGGTCCGACCAATAGCGACTTACGTGCGATCGCCTTTTAAACTTCGTCGGTTTCCCCCTTTGACACAACCTGAAAGCGCCAATTCTCGTTACTCGAAAACGCTGTTCTGGACGCTTTTGCTCGTACTTTGGACAGACGGTCCTCCTCTGTTTTTCTTTTAATTTTATTCTTCTACTACACGGGTATGTAGAGATATATACACAACAATAACATATGTGGTAGAAAACGAATCATATCCTTCATGGCGCTATCGAAGTGGCCTTATGGGTTTGTTTTATCAGACCGTGATCCTTCACTCTTGTCTGAGAAAATCCAACGAAGTACTGTAATCGTACATCGTATGAAGTCGTACAGCGCCATAACGTTTGCGTCGTCGCACATCGGGTACATGTCTCACGTTCTGTTTAGGGGCAAGACTGCCTTCTATCGCGTGAAGTCTATTGCACGTGTAAGCTAACGGTGGAACTGCCCGAGGATACACTATGTCACTTTTACGGTAGAATGAGCCACTTTACTTGGAAAGACGAGTTCGCCTCCAACTTTTATTCGTTGGATGAAAATTAATTCGTTTCTGTCACCGTTGTCAGCACCTTCAGAATCATCAACAGGTAATCGCAAATAGGAGACTACCGAAATTACGGCATATTGAAGCGTATTTTGCCGCATACAACGTTCTGTTCTCGATAGGATCTTGCTCGTTTGCGCGCAGCTGATCCTGTGGTTTCTTTGGTACATCGTTGGTTACTGTAAACTACAAACTTCGAAACGATCAAATAATAAGGCACCACTCTTCAGCTCTTCAAGCTACTGGAACGCCTATGTACCGATCCATGTGGACAACGTTCGTAACACATATTTCATAGAGTGTACTTGGCGAGTAGTGAAATTGTTAATACTAAGAATCGAAAACTGCCATCCTGCTGTTGTTGCTGCCGCTGGCGTAAAAGACTGCAATATCTGGCAGTGTTAGCAGCTCAAGAGAACAGTCTTTATGGACTGCATATCTCAAAATGGGTCCAAATTGGGAACCAAGCAGGACCTATCGCCAGCATTGTATTGCTCAGATTATAACATATGTATACATATACATACCTATATTGCCTGATGACGTCCTCAGTGAAGGATGTATTATGTAGGTTACCCGTCATACGGCTGGTTGCTGGGCGGTCCGTTGGGAGCAGTCGTGGCGCTGTTGTCTGCCCCATTGTTCATACGCGGCTTCGGCCGTTCCCCGTCCCTAGCAGCCGGAATTAACGGGTGGCGTTTCGGCCCTTTTACTTCGAAAGGTAGTAGTAACTGCTATTGCGTCCGCAACTGCACTGCTTCTGCAGAGTCTTGCCGTAGTCACCGTAACATGATAACGGCCGTCAAACTACACTACAGTAGTCACAATAAGAAGCACGACAAGTGCAGCCACCGACAAGCGCATCGTGCGCAGAGGTCTCATAGACGACAAGGAATGCTTATAACTCTGAGGAACGATGATGCTAGCTACTGCTGAGGACGGGCTTTGGAGTTTTTTCTGTTCTCTGTTTTCACCTTACTGCAGGCTCATACATCTCGGCCTTTGAGTATACCACATCATTGACAATGCTAAAGTCATATATGTAGAAGTACAATAGGAAAGCGTGGATTTGGTGAATGCGTGAACGTTGCGAATTTTATGGGTCGTACGGCATTATTATGCTTTTCAATGTTAATCTTGAATATCAATCTATCTGCTTCGAGGAAATAAAAAAGACATAGATAAATGGAGCAATTAAAAAAAAAGAACTGTTCGTGTCTCTTGCAGTCGGTCGTGTAACAACAGTGCAACAGTCATGCATAAGAAATACTAAGTAGTAACGCGGGTAAGAATCAAATTTGAATGGGTACATACGTAGAAGCCGCAGTGTTTTGAAAGGCGGAAGCTGTACTTGCGTTGCTATAGCTAGCGCTACTCTCCAGTTGTGCGCATCAGAGCAACCTTTCAAGTAAACATATTTGCTTTTTCTATATATATATATATATATATATAAAAGAAACAGGAAATATTTTTCTATGTATATATATACTACAACGATAGTCAGCACCAACACTAACACCGACTGGGAAACATGACAAAGCCAAAGGAGCGAACCCAGGAGGAAAGGGTGAGAAAATGACGTTAAAGGAGGCAACCCAGTCATGACTAGCAAGACCGTCACTAGACAGAATGGCAAAGGATGGCTAGTTTGCTGCTTAGTCCATGAGGTCATCTACGTCCTCCAGGGAGCTATTTCAGAATCTGCGGATGTCTGATAGCACAGCCGCTTCGGCTTGCAGCTTCGGACCGGCTCATCCAATCTTGTTCTTGCCTTTGCTTCTGTTTCCCCTAATTTTAGTTTCTCCTTTTCGTATCCCAACCAACGCGGTTCAAGATGCGTCAGGTCGGTCTGCGCCAAAGACCAGCGACGGCGGGGAGTCAAAGGGAACGACTTGGAGCAACATCAGTGGGATCCAGTCGGACAAACGCAATGGTTGCTGATCTCCTCCGGGGATGATTTTTATCAAAATAGACCCCATTCGAGTCTGCATTGAGAGAACGTCGTTTTCCCTGCGCGTCCCTGTATAGCCCCAATTCATCAGCCACAGCGAACACCGCTAGTAACGACCGACTCGCAAGAACCAACGACCAGCGGCGGTTGTCTTGGCAACGGTCTCGTTGTCTGCGGCAGCCGCAGCCTTGGAACCGGTCACACAATACACTTTCTTTGCCATCCCAAAAAGCCCTGTGGGCTTTCCCATTTCTCCGCATTCCCGACGCATTGCTCGGACGCTCGACCATTGCTTTTTAAAAAATAAATCTATCCGTCCGGATGGACTCCCTTTGGCTGCTGCTTATGCTGGTCCTTTTTCCGCTACTGTTGTTGAAGTTGACGGACGAGAAGGGAACACTGGCAGTAGCAACCGCCACGGCAATATAGGAACCAAAGGAGACTTAGTGATGCTTCTTGCATAGCAGTAAGAAGTGTCTAACAGTACGCGCACGCTGCTCGGGATCCATTTCATAGTTTTCCTGCCCGTCTCAGTGAGACGACTTAACATCGATGGACATCCAGCGATGGTGTAGCCGATGACAGACGGGGCCGAGGCCCAAAACCACTGAAGTAACTGTCCTTTCCTCTTGTCATAACCCACGCCGTCCTCTTCCCTGTTTCTATCATAGTCCTCGTTGCGTTCATTCGACGATTGCCTCAACGGCGAGACATGACTGGCAGACTGTCTCAGAACTTAGCGGTAGTGTACACTGTAGTTGGATGGCCGGGGGTGATACGACACCCGGCCTAGCGGTAACCCCTTTGTGTCAATGACTGCGCAAACGAGAGTTCGTGTCGATGAACGAGAATGGGATATTTTTGTTGGGGACTGTTGGAGGGCCACGGAACCGGGATGAAAGGACGAGGAAGGTGGTAGAAAAAGATTGTCACTGTCGGTCTGCTAGACCCTTATACATCCAGCCCCTGCTGAGCATCTGCGGTGACGCCTGTCGCATATGCTGCGTCCGTCCCGTCGTGTTGTCCGAAGAAGAAAGCAGGAACTGAAGGCATAAGGGTATTAGTGGTGTTGTCTCTGCCACAGCTGCAACAACCGCGGCCGAATAGTCAGCCACTGCTTATTGATGGTAAAGCGAAGAGCTCGTTTTCTCTGCTGCCCCGTAACTCGGCTTTTTCGTTTTTTTCTATTCGATGGCAATGCAGTTGCAAGACAGCAAGACAAACACAACACGAGCGAACCGAGATGCTAAGAAACAAATGCAGCTTGACGCCTCCCGCTGGCACAAGATGGCTATGATGATAATGCTGAATAACGAGTGTACGTGCTAGATGCAGTCGTTGTTGTTGTTTTTATTGATGTTTCCGCAGACTTCAAAAGTCTATGGTGGACAGTATACTTCGAAGTGGTCTTGTGTAGAAGAGCCGTTGTCCTACTGTCGGCGTCTTTGCTTAGAGTTTGCGTTCAAGTAAACTACAGAGACTGCAAACAGATCGCGCAAAATAGATTACAAGAAACACAGTTCAATTGAGATAACGTACGGGTTGTAGCGAACATATCTCTCTCTCTCTCTCTCTCTCTCTCTCTCTCCTTCGGTGAGGCAGGATGTGGGTCTACCCTAAGACGCAAGTCAGAACGCAAAGCTGCAGGACGCTTGAGTCCGATCTGCTCCTTGCTGATAGAGCGGCAAGGGGCACAACTAATTAAATGCATCGTAATTACCACTACCGAACTGCGATATAGCGTCAACTAGGATAGGTTTTTCTGGGCAGTCGGCCATCCGTTCTGGGTGCTGCTATATTATTCACCGCTGGAAGCGAGTGCGTCTTTTAGTAGTCTTTGGCAGTATTTAGTAGTGGTCGTAGGGATATAGAGAGACTTGTAGGAGGTCACTGAAGCAGCGAATGAGCTCACGACGTCAACGTTTGGGAATTCCACGAAAAAGGGCTGGCTGAGTAATGCAGTTATTTGAACTTGCGGAATGCCGTTACCGTCACACTTTAGCAGTCAGGCTAAGCTGAGTCACCACCTTACTAATACTACTGGGTTTAGTAGGGAACGGACTGTGGAGTTGCGCCTGAAGATACGCTTGAACGTTGCATGAGTCTATTTGCGTAGAGTCGTGGTCACACGTGGCGTACGGCCATCGCCAGCGTGGTACGTCTTAGCCATGGCACAGACTAGTAACTCTTAGCAAAGGGTAACGGGTAGCAACGGTATGTTGATACAGTGTGATATGCGAATTCCTGTGCGAGAACAAGCTTTTTGCGAGAGTACAAGGAGTACACTGCAGCCGGCTGCAATTTTGCGCCGATAGAAGGCACTCGCGCGTTTACTGGTAATTCGCAGACCACCACTTTACTAGTTTACTCTGATCATATGTTCCTTATTTGCCGATACCATATTGTACGACTTATATTTGTACAGTATTATAGCGCATTAGTGCAGTTGGTCAGTTTGTCTCGCCTGCTTACTTCAGTCGTAAGGGTATACGACTGATGTTTCGGTCTAACCCAGATCACCTTGTTCTGATTTGCTTAGTTATAACTTAGCCTTCAAGCGATGTCTGGCGCTGGCAGCATTGATGATGCGTAGTGACCCGGCGTCTGGTCGACGACCGGGTCACTACGCATCATTAGACGGGTGAATGTTCGGTTGGGCTGGCGTGGGCGTCCTTGCTACAGTCATAGACCAGTGTGACAGCGTTATACGTAGTGGTGCTATTAGCTGGGCTCAATAGTAGGAGTTCGACTGGTCCGATGGGCGGTAGCAACACTTAGAGAAGCAAAGCGAAGCCCAGGAGCTGTCACGGAGAGAACGAGCTTTTTCTCGTTTTCTTTGTCCGTGTGCGCGGTTTTCATTACCAGAAAAGTAATTGAGTTATACAAGATCTGATTACCGCGAACGGCATGACCGCACAACACGGTGGATGCTCATCGAGAAACCGTAAGATTATGAAGGAGCTAGTTAGCCCGCTATCCGACGATCTCGGGTGCTGCGTCGTTTGCCTCTCGCCTAAGACGATCTAGCAACGTGAGTATCCACCCCACCTAAAAAAAATCTTGCCGTGTCATCGTGTTGTTAGTGCGCAAACAAGTGGCTTAGATAGAGGGGTATAGGGCTATATACATACACATGCCATATAATGTGTTGCTTGATTTCTTGTGTCTCAGGGGAATCGTTCACAGCAATTTAGGGACGCTGGAGTTTATTCTCCGATGGAGACGACAACGCAAATAGTAAATTGTTTTTGCTCAGGCGAGGAGCACGCTGCAGTCCCCTAGGCTTGTGGCTAGTTCCAGGTTGCCTGCGGCCTTAGTGTAACACAGCTTGGTTCCGTATGCTCAAGTTGTTCCATTATTGAAGCAGCTGAAGCATCCGGGCTTGCTACAGCCGGTAACATAAAACGCATTTTGTCACCCACTCAGGCAATATCGGCATAGCAGTGCGCACACGTTGTAATGAAAAAAGTTTCTGCAATAATACCAACCATTGGTTCGCTCTTTTACGGCCTCGTAGATCATGGAGTCTCCAGGAAATTCTGAAGCAATCAGATGGAACGTTTCGCGTAAGCTTAGTCAAAGAGAAATTTCTTATTCTGGCCACGGAAGCGTGGCTTCAAATGGAGGGTCGACACCGCTTACGCGTTTGTTTTCCACCAAAAAATTATGGTATCCATTTAATTTCAGCAACATGCAACGCCTGTAGCGGCTAGTGTTTTGGATTGTAGTCATAACAGTGAAGTACTACTAAACGAAGGTGGTTTTACTTGTCAAATTGCTCATGATGCAAAGAAATAAAACTAACCGTTCTAGAGAGATACATCTATCGAGGTGCGAGCTGTGGAGCCTTAGCATAGACACCTTAGCAACCATCGATGTGGTAAATATAGACAAAACATATATCTACCAGTATATGATTCTCAGTTACAATATCTCTTATATAAAAACCACAGCATTCAGTCTATCGCGCAACCTGCTGGTTTCTATTGCTATACAGGTCGTCAATGTGCACAATTTATGCAAGGCTTGTACGAATTAACGGATCGAAACTTGCCCCCTCTTGCCGTCTCTATCTCTAGCCAATTGCTGATGTCACAGTAGCGATACAATGTGATGCTATCAGTAGCCAGCAATGTTTGTTTGACTTGCTGACGAAACGACGTCTTCCTCGAGATTTCGCTGGCTTGACGCGGCGGCAATGACTCTAGCGGTGGCTAAGTCAGCGGTTTTTCAGCTTTCTGGGGGCATCGTGCCAATGAGCACCGCATCTGCTGTGGGGCTTCAGATCTCGGCTGTTCCGGATGTTCTCTCGAACACAAGGGTATGTGGTCGCCCTGTTCGGACGGTGTCTTAATCATAACCATGCCTACGGGGTCCCTCGTTAGCCAGTAGCAGCATATGGGTGAGCAAAGCGAGAATTCTCAAAGAGATAGACTGTGATCTTTCATAGTTTCATGGGGCTCCTTCTAATCGTGACACTGTGCTTATAATTTTCGGGTCGAGTGTGCATGTTTATTACTGCTTCACTTGCTGCTTTTCCCAATACTTCAATTGGGATTCGTGATGCATTGACGTACAGATGAGCTGGAGGTGGAGTTATTCTAGAATGTTTCAAAAGCAGTAGCAACGGCAACCCTGAAACACTAAAGCGCCTGGCTTCAGCTGCTCCGCGTTCACGCTTTGTGCAAACCCACTGTTAAGACGGCTAGCAAAGTCAAGCCGAACAGTTCTCTACAACCAGCCGTTATCGTATTCATGTCTCGCATCTTCTGCGCGCTGTCCAATCCCGCCAACTACTGCTGTTGCCTATGCCTTTCCACCTGACCTTTTCTCACTATTTTTTGTTTGTCGTCTGTTCATCGTAATTTCGCCGTGATTTGTGTTGGCTCTCATGGCGACTCCGCTGGGTTCCCTAAATCGGGACTGACGGGGAGATCAGCAATGGGAACGCAAATACAACTAGCTCTTCAGTAAGTAGCCTACGTTTAGCTAAAACTGCTATACGATCCTGGGAAGCACGCTCGCTCCCGTCCACTGTCACGGTGCCGGTTCAGTTTCATGTTTAGCCGCTTGCTCAATTTCATCCTCACCGGAATACCGAGCCTTGTGGTCGTTCGCGAGCTTCTGCAGACATCGGTCTTTGACCCGACTGAAGATTGCCTAATTTACTGTTAACGATTGGCTTGTTATTTGACTAGCAGCAAGAAGTAGCAGGGATCGCGACTTAGATGATCTCTTTGGCTGTTGGTTTACCAGTTCTTGCCTGCGTAATCGGAGGATCTACAAGGAATGATAGTGCTAACAGTCAATAGTGATGCTGTGGTATCGGGGTATTAGCGTTAACAGTATAAGTGAACGAGTGTGCGAGCTAGCAAACTTAATAATAAGCATCGTGCTTGGTTTTGCCCACATGGGCAGAGTCACTGTCTCAGCCAGTCCTTTGCTACTACTGATTTAGCTTTTTCATGCTAGCTGCGTACCCATGCAGGCGGGCGGGCAATGCGTCCTGTAGAACCGTTGTGGGGACTCGAACTGACTTTGGCCAACTGTGTCACTGTCACCCTGCGCTGTCTCCAACAGGTTGTGTACTACTATGTTGTTAGCCCGGCTCTGTCCCACGATATTGTCGGCAATGTTGCTTCTGGTGCTGGCGGGGGACGGTGCCCTTCGACGGCGGTTGAAGCTCACTAACCAGTGAAGCTGCCGAAGTGCGGTATTGGTTGAGTCCCTTCAGGCTTCGGAACAGTAGCCAAGCTCTGTGAAAGCCGTTGGTCTAATTACTGGGTCAGTCCTGTGCATTGGTTGGCGTTGTTTATTGCTGTCGTTCCTCTTTGGTTATTTGGCTTAGATATGTGCGTGTCCTGATTGCGACAAGCAGTCAGTGGCGTTTGAACAGCTCCAGCAACACAATAATAGAACCAGCAATAGGACAGAACGGAATAAGGAAGGAGACCGAGCAAAGCTTTGTTTGAGATCCCGGATCTTTAACGCCTACTCCTGCAATATCCAGTTTCTGTTTACCTTGTTGCCACTTGAAAGGTTTGCTACTGATGAGGAAAGGTTTGTCGATATGCCTTGTCGACAACAATTAGCTGAGAACAGTGCGTTGTAGTGAAATAAGGCAGAGTTTATCCACGCGGTTATCTTCGTTGTCTGTACCATATTCCACGTAGTCCATAATCGCCGGCTGTATTATTATTCTAGCCTAAATTATTATCAAGCTACTCAAGCTCTAGGCGAATATGAGGCACAACGGCAAGGTAGGTAAAGGTAAACGAAGCAAGATGAACTTTCCTGCAAATCTCGGCATGCTCCAGTCTACTGGTAGGGGCGCGTTTAGGCTAATGGCGCCACCGATTTTAAAAGATTCCTAAACCAGTTTCTAATCCTTTTTGAATGATCTTCGGAAACGAAATGTTACAAAATGCAAACTCTTTAGCGCGGCTTTTAAGTAAACCCAAGCAGCACATCTGTCTCAAATCATATTTATTTTTTGCGCGGATGGGAAATCGATATTTTCTTCAGGAAGGAATATCGAGACAACAGAATAGGATAAAGTCGAAGACCCCGAACAAGCTGCTGCTCAAAATGAAGTCGCCTTTGAGTTAGCTCGGTTTGACACTGTCAGCTCAGCACACTGGGGGCCGATTGCCTGATGACTGAGGTCAATATCAGACCGAATCTATCTACGAAACGACGTTATGGATGGCAAATGAATGTTACCTCGGCATTCATAATCTACTGGTCCATATCGTCTACCCGAGAACCCAGCCCATTTGCGGCCAACGTGAAGTCGCAAAAATGTCAACATTGTTCAACAAAACCGTTTTATTATAGCTAAAGCTGATCTGCAGGCAAAATATTCGACACAAAAGCCCTGAGCAAGATGCTAAAGTAATGGATACAGGTTGATGACACAGTTGAAATAGTTTTAACGCAGGATTTGAGATAGAAAGAGTAAATTCAGTGAATTCTTCTGCAGTCAGAAGAAAGGTTCACGGGATCGTGGTAAATAGCCAAATATGAAGCCTAAAAACGGGATTTACACGTTAACCCCTAAACAAGCCTTGGCAGCACAACGACAACCGTTAATTAATAGTGATACGGGTACGATGCACCAATTTGATGCGATGATTACGGTGCATTGTGGCTCAACCCACTCAAGCTACTTACCATTTGAGGTCGCAACGAGTCATTATATCAGTTAAATAATTTTACGGCATATTTTTAGACAAATCAGGAAGTCGCATGTTAAGTTTGTCATATAGAGAACGGCGATAAGTCAGGATCGACAATATAAACAGTTAGAGCTGATTTTTTCTCCTCCTGGCTATTTCATGGTCTTCTAATGCCGTTGCACTGTTATGCCGATCAAATTAACAAAGAACATTGTTAGTTTTTGTAAATAAAAGAAATGCTTCAGGGGAATTTATTTTCAAATTCATTTGTTATAAATAATGTCCGTGATAAACATGAAAATATAGCGATCGCTGGTTCGAACTTTAGTGTTAACAAATACTTAACATTTCATATTGTTTTTCATAGATTTGCTGGAGAAAAACCAGATAGGTCCAGCACGAGCCCTCTGAAATAACTCATTATTTATTATGGTTCGAATATTAAAAAAATATAAACATAACATCATAAATATATTATAAGAAAACTATATGGAATAGAACTTGCTTTCAAGGTAAAAGTTGCCATTGAAATCAATTGAAACGCTTGAGCTCAAAATGAAAGCCTAATATGTACATAGACATGTGCCCCTACCGAGATCCCGCCTTCAACTCCTGGACTCATTATTTGTAAACACACAATGAAATGAACAAAATCTGTGCATTTACGATTAAAAACGTTGCGTCATGCTCACTTTATTTGATATTCGACACATCCTTTACGCAATATTATTATTTGAGGGATAGAAGTAGAAGGGCTTGAGAACCCGCCAGCTGTTTTAAATTCCCGGATTCTCTACGGTGGAAAAGATCCATACACATTCACACTTGTTGCTCCGTCCCAGCAAAGCCCGCAATACCCACTTCCTGCGTCCAGCAGGTTCCCATTCACTACGATACTTAGACATTGGAATCACATATATTGGGGAAGATTTTCCTACTTATTCTTGTTCCAAGGCTGGTCCTTTCCGCCGATAGCAGAAGCTTTTAGCAAATTCTCGATTAGAATACTTCTAAAAGACCTGTCTGCAGGGGCTTTAATGAAAGCAGCATCTAGAGAACTTATGATAGTGACAGCAGCGCTACACGGCCACGGTAGAACTAGCGAAGGATCGCAGGTCTAGTGTGGGCGACGTGCAAGTGGAGAAGGCAGCTTTTGCGCTGTCCAGCGTTGGGGCTATCAGGCACACTTGTCGTGAGTTTCTGCGCTACATGCCCCATCTTTGCCTTACCCAATTTTCTACTGACGCTTCTGCTCTCGGTGTCATTGCTAGTTTCACCATCACTGCGGCAACATATCCTACGACTATCGACTACCAACTAACCAACGGCTACCTTTATCCATGCCCTTCAAAAGTGGGGCAAAAGCTCGCTTGTGAGTGAGCAGTTGGTCTTTGTTCTCATCCAAATGGCGATAGCAAGGTAACAGAAGCAGCAGTACCGATTTGCGTGCGGTCCTCGAAACTCACGTGGGCGAACTCGGGCCGAATGACCTCGATCTCAGGATGCGACATATCATACACGGTCCCTTTGGGCCGGCTCCTGGATCTCGGATTCGACCTCTAGCTAAGGGTCTCTTCTAATAGAGCTTTAAAGAAACATACAGGGCAAGAATAAGGGAACGGGAGTTCGGTTTGTGGGGGGTAGAAATAAAATAGCGGAGTTTTCCAGGAATTGGAAACGGGGACTCTAGCAGAAGGCTGGAGCCTGTCTACGGAAAAACAAAGCAGTAAGGCTAAGCACCCGAAGGTCTTATACGGAAACTTCACGGCCATTGTTTCATCCGCTTCGGCCGCCCCTTCTTCCCAATAAGTGATAATTGTAATGATAGTCTTCCTTACTTGTTTTCTTCGACACCTAGCAAAATCACCGAAGGTATCTAGCTAGCTAAGTCGACCCAAGCTAGGCGACTGCCTATCCTATTCTAACAACTTGGCTCCTGCAGCTACCGTCGTTGCCGTCACCTTCAACGATGCCCTCAACGTGTGCGGCTCTTCTAGTCCCATGAGCAGAGTCCTGTTTTCGACCCCATTCCAGAACCTTGGAGCAGATCGGACCATCGGGCGCCGAAACGAAGGTAATCTTTCAACGCTAGGGCTGCGACGACTCTACTAGTAGGAGCGATCGGAAGCCAATAGACGACGAAGGGGCCTAAAGAGTAGCCGTGAAGAAGCTTGAAAAGGCGAAGACATGGGGTCGGGAGAGCAGCCACAAGGAGCGGGGAGCATCAGCGGCGACTCGTTGGTGCGGGAGGAGTACCCATTACGTCCCCGGCAGTCTGTACGTATCTGCTTTACTAAGCTGAATTGGACTGGGCAAGCATACAAGCCGGCGGATGCAGTGGGCGGCTTCAGGGTCTCAGGATCCGCTAGTTCTCTTTTTTGCTTTTCTTCGCGTGCTCTCATCGGGCCTCGCGGGTCTTCCCATGGCACCAGCGCTGCAGGCAGGAAAGCGACGGTTGGTGGAGGGCGGACTGTGGCACTTCGTTCTTCTCTTTTCCTTCAATTTGAGTGACTTTGGCTCCTTTTCCTCCTCAGCAGGCAACCCTCACCTATATCTTTAATTATTTTTCTATCTGTCCACTGCTCTACTTGCCTTCGTGGAAAAAAAGGAAAACAGAAGTGCGCGAGGAGGATAAGAACAGTTAGCTACTCTTGGCTATGTGCTAACGAAACTTCGGCGGCGGCCATCATGGCGGGGATTGGGCTAGATGAGTGGGTGGTCAACTGTAAGAATGACAAGGAGAAAGAACGAGCAGGGTCACTCAGTTGTAACAACCGTAATAGTCGCGTACTGATTGTATGAGCCGCCTGGAAGATCACATCGGATTTACATTCTTTCCCTTTGGTTCGTGTCCACTCTTGTAGGATGCGTCGTTTTCGTTTACGGGTTTACGCAGGGATGACAACAGCAGCAGAGGTGGCTTTGTGATGGTGCGGATAGTACTATCGCAAACACACGTCAAACGCCTCTCGCAGTACCTCAGTGATGCCTCTGTTTGCCACTTACAAGCAAAACGATTTAAAGTTAACGATGAAACCACTGGTTACTGTTGAAGATTGTCTTTATTACTTTACGGTCTACCTCGTGTCTGCTAATCTTAGGGACTGTTGTGATCTGGGTTCGCTTTATACTGGGAGACAGCCACTTGACAAAATGCTTAATGGCGCTACCGGATGTAGAACTCGAAAATAGAGGTACTTGGCAGTTAATTGTATGTCTAATTTTTTAGTGGGACGACCAATGATAAACAGATAACCTATTCATTGTTCGCTGCTATGTAGATATAATAGTGTATTTAACCAAAAAAAGCTACCTTCGCAAATCTACTAGTTAATTATAATAATAGTAAGGTTAATTAATCTACTAGCTAGCCTACATCTATGCTGTTATAAGATATTACAAAGATTAGCATTTTCTATACTATACAGATTTTACTATACAGTCCACTGTAGTTTTATTAGATTGCATCATTGGCTGAAGTTCGTTCGAGCTCGTTAATCTCATCATCATCGAACTTTAGAAATCGACCGACCTAGAAAGAAACGAATGTTTTATAGGAAAGGTTTCTCTATTCGATGGGATCTTTTAGTTTGTTTTTAGTGAACTAAACAAGCATGTATCTTGCTCTCGGCGGTCGAATGAATACGTACCCGTAATTAGCTATATCTTTACCCAACGATGTTTTTTTTGTTAATTATTAATGTCTAGCGAGAAACTAAATTACAAAAAAAGAAATAACAGCTGTCAGCTTTTATTTATCGGCAAAGGCTGAAACATCGGAAGTCCTCTGCCCTCGAGTCCAGTTCTAACTTTTGGGAGGAAACTGGAAGTTGACGTTCGAGAGCAAGTTCTTGCACTATTATGAAAAAGAACAAAAAGCACTACTGCCGAGCGACTACTCAAGCTTAATTTGTTACAAGGAAAAAATTAAGATGTTGCGTCGGCAGAGTAACATGTACAGAGAGCACAAAAATAAAGAGGGTTCGCTGAAGTGATCGAGTTCAAGGCGGATGATACGATGCAGCGTTCACTATAGAATCCACTTATCATAAAAGCTACTTGCTGGAGAGAGACTGAAGAAGAAGTGGATAGCGCACAGATAGTGAACGTGTAAATGCTGCTTTTAGCACTGTCGCATTGGAAGATGTGAGCTACTATGGTAGGTACCGCATGGCCTGCTGGCGCCTTTCCACTAGTGAGCGGCCTGAAGATGCCGGTCAAAATCTATTATGCCATTGTCAGGAAGTTACCCATAAAATGCCAAACAGATAAGTTGATGCCAACAAAAAGAAAACGGAAGCCATGAGATTGAAGCTATTGACAATGTTCGTAATTTTGTCAGACTGTGAGAAATGTACTTATGCAAGTTTTACCTTATTTTGCATGTTTAGCGTCTATAGCAGACGGCAATTTTATATGATTTAAATGCATATATTTACACATAGACACGTAATTTTTCTCTACCTATTCAATATAAGCTATGCATGCTTATTTGCGCAGCCTACTTCAGGCAAGTAAGCTTCACTGCTTTGGGTCGAAGATATGGTACCATCCCCAAGGAGGTCATTCGTCACTCTGGTTAAACACGTAGAGAAATCGACACACATGTAAAACCATATCGACATATGCGCACTATTATATTACAGCTAGAATGATTCTTACCAAGTAAGTGAGCCGAGTGTTGGTAGCAAGTGACAAAAGGATACGATACTCCGGCAAACAAATTTTGAGAAACGAGCCTGGTCGAAAGGCTTAAGACGTAATGAACACACTTCCAACGCAGACTGTTAGTAAACCCCCAATGGAATAGCCGTCTGTCGGAGAACCCCCACATGAGCGGCTTTTCGCGCCTTTGGAACTTTTCTCAGCATTAACCTACTTGACCCTTTAGTTATTTGCCTCCTGTTCTGAGTTCTACCTTATGCCTAATATCGGTGGATACGGTTACCAGGTGTACAGATTCACATATCGTATCTCGCCTTCAGTGTAACCCGTGGAGCAATTCTTTGCTCAGCTGGTGTTTGTTTGTGGCCGCTGCGACTTGTTACGCTGGTCACGTCACAAATAATGCGGGCGAATGAAACTCTTGAGGCTTTACGTCTGCTAGCTTGTCCGAACAGGCTAGGGCTGACGCTACGAGAAAGTCAACGGACATGACAATGGGGCGGCTTGACCGTTGGTCGAAAATGCAAGACACCAAAAGCCGGCCAAGGGAAGACGAAGTCCTAGTAGCCAACGAAAGACGGGCTACCATATACGGAAGGCTAGTAGGTGTATATGGCTCTGAGAAGCAAGGAGGTATACACCGCAGACCATGGAGGAGACAGAACTCACGAGCTGTGCTAGGGGACGCTAGTGTAGATAGCAGGTAAGGTTAGGTAGTTTACGTAGCCGAGACTAGAGGTTGGTTTGCGCCGACCGAAATGGTCCAGACAAAACCACCGCAACCGTGAGATGTCGACCAGCGAACATCATGGCTGTTAGAAGAGTCCGGTTTGTAATAGGTAGTTTTTAGTACAGCCACCGCTATGGTGTTAGTCGCTGCTACAACACCGGTAGCCACTGGTAGTAGTGAATGCAAATTACATTGCACACTGAGTCTTTCTGGCAAGGGCTTTGCAATTGACAAATTGAGTTAACCCAGAGTAGTAGTGGTAGTTGCCGAAGGTGGACAGCCGAAGGACCTGAATTTCGTCGCCCAAAAAAAGTGCCGTTCTCCTGCAGTCGTCTTCTTTCGCAGAAATCCGCGAAAGGCAAAACGGAATAGACACTTGTTGCCCGACGCTACCCGAAGGGGCAAGTTATAGCGGGATCAGACGTCATAAAAAACACGTAGAAGATAGGAGGGGCACATAGTAGGGATATCCAAGAGTCACAAGATCAAGGAGTTCGGAGAACGAACAAGAGCGAGAAAACGGAAGAAAAAGTTGTATCATATACATTGTTATTTTTTTTATATTAATGGGAGGTTATCACATTTAAGGAGTGGTTGATACTGTACCGGTGCCCAATTGTTGTTTGTTAATGGTAGCAAATATTTTTGGTTTTTAATAAACCACGTGCAATAAAAGTCACATAAAACAGATTTCCGGAAGTGATATTCGGTTAATATCATATCTTGCCTATTCGTAGAGGTACTATACAGTATCATCATTAATTGGGATCTTGTTTTGTTCTTGTCTTTATAGAGTGTAAATGCGTACGAAACAAATGACCAATTTCACATATGATATATTCGACCAGTGTATGCTTGTTATATTTTTCCTGTTATGTTTTACTTCCCTAGAAGTAACTGTTACGCAACATACGTATGTATACGACGCATATATATCTGTATAATAATTTCTGTACAAGTTTAAAGCTATCTGATTAGCTATTCTGGCCATGACGTTCGATATCCCCACGTATGTTGGCAGTGGACAGAAAACACAGAAACGGAGAGGGCTTAGCTTGGATGGGGTTCGGTTTGTGTTCGGCAGATCTGAACTATCTGGACTAGGAGACCGGAACGATTGAGTCCAGAACGACGTAGCTCGTGAAACCTGAAGTTAATCCAAATGAGTCAGTAGCCGTGGCTTTCCAGTGTTCTGTCTGCTTTTTTCAGCTAGTAAAAGCCATTCCTATACATTCTGCATGGCTGAGGTCAGGTGTCGTTCATAGAGATGACTCTTCGGGAAAGAGAGGGAACTCAAAGGCGCGGTTTTCCCAACTTGCAACGGGGCAGATAGCGACTGAGACACAGAAGAAATTGATGAACGACGTCAAACGGTACAAAAGCTTATGTAAGCGGTATTTTTATTTAGCCGCCGGGAGTTGTCCTACCAGTCGCCCAACCGGAAGGACGACTAGAAAGTTATTGGACGGCAGAATCCCTGTTTGAATTTTGAGTGGTACAACATCCTGAGACCTGGAGAGATACAGAAGGACTTGAATAAAAGTGCTACTGCTCCCTATGACGAGCGCTACAATAATGAGGTTAGGTATGTAACAGGCCATGAACACTGGATACTAACTATAGAACGATTGATGTATAGGCTTCAGCCGCTTCCTGATCACTGATCTTCAATTTTTGTGGTCAGGGGGGGGGGGGGTAATGTACAGACAGTTTAGGTAGAATCAATACTAAAACAGAGAACATTTTCTATACATACAATATTCGTAATATGGTAGCGTGATGAGCGTTCATTAGCCAAGCTGATCGTTGTCTGTTAGACACGTTTTTTTAAAATTTTTTCTTGTTGTTTTTGGTATGTATAAGGCAATATGTATGCAAAAGGTAATTTGCCGAAACGTAAATGTGCTTATTTTGTTAGATTTCAAGATACTGGATACGCAAAATACTGCTATTGCTCCGTCTTTGTTCACATTTAATATCGCTATAGTATGTGTAAGCCGGATAAGGTAAGCGGAGAAGGTAAGCAATGGCCGGTCTAAAGAATGGACGTTGCTTACTGACAACGTTTGAGAATATCGTCAACTGTGTATTTCCTGACTGCAATTTGTGTTGATGTGCAGATGGCAAAGATGCCAAAGACACCCGTACACAGTTTCTGATGCCCAGCTCAGACACATTCAAGGGAACTTCAAATATCTCCCGTTTAGCCCGGTTAATACGCCCACTACGTGCCGAGCGTACCATACCGGTATCGCGTTTTAGCGTAAAGCTATAAAATATTTCTTTCTCGCAGTTTTCAGAACGACATGCTAATGTATGGGTGAACTGCCAGCTGTGGAAAGTGGGAAAGAATGGCCTAACTCATAGTCACATTTCCCGATTATATAAAGGCCACGCTTCTTCGACAGGACGCTTCCGTCCCAATGTTTAGACCTTCCACGTTGAAAACTTCCGACTCTGTAAACTGAATTCTGTTTACAGGTCTCACGTGTTCGTAGCTAAGTGCTATGATCCCACGGTATACTATATATATTCATATACCTAATAATAAAATATATCATTATATTTATGTATAGTTTGTGTTTATGAAGGCGATATTATATCTGTGAATGGAATGTAAAACTGAGGATCGCATTTTGACATGACATTTGTCACGAAATTAGACATATGTATCACAAATTTTTTATAATTTGCCACCAAAAATGTCCATTTGCTCAGGATGACAAGAAATCATATCTAAAGAGTGGCAACTGCGGTCGTAAAGTCGGAACTGTGGGTCCTATATATTGATTGATTCTCAGTCTGTCAACCATTTAATACATTACGTACCTTAATATTACCTTGCGGTGTATCCAGACAAACTTCGGTATGACGTAGCCGAGCTGAGTACTCTAGGGATTTGAAATTTCATTTTATTTGAAAGGTGAAAAGATCATACGTTTGGAACCAGCATCATTTTCATTAATTACCAAGCGAATTTGAAAGGATTGAGATATAATTTCAAAGCATAGAAGTCGAGTCGTGTATGCACCTGTTCAAGGCTTACCTTAAATTGGGCGCACCTTATGCCTGCACTGGTCGCAAGTTTTGCGTAGATATGGGAGGCTCAACAGCCTTTCGGAAAGCCCCAACGCGACAAGCGTGTCACTTTTCGTCGGTCGAGCAAGCTTTTGTGTACAAATTCCCTCTGCTTGAGCATATATCCAAGCAAAAGAGAGCCTTATGGCCTCATCGAGTCTGGTCAGAGTAGCCATTCGAAGCGGCAATCGCGTTTCGAAGACAACATCGTCTGTGTGGCAATATGCAGCCTATAACTTTATGGAATCACCAGATCAGAAGTCCTTGACATTCAATTTTAAGCACTTCAGTTTCGAAAAATATAAGTAACGGCTGGTAATTACCGACCTGTTTCATTGTGTCGCGCTTTTTTAGCTGCCACTCAATCAGTCGATAATGCTTCTGTAGATCACAAGCCTCGAAGCTGCGCTAAAGTTCTCTTCATTTTGCTCACTTTCTGTGTAACTTGTTCGTCGGTACTTGCTTGTCACTGATGACTATTCTCTCGCCTTCGTCATGCCTTGTCATCATCGTCACTTATTTCTGTAATAAGGTGTCGTTTCATAACCGAGCAGTGCCAGCCGAAGCAGTAGGTAGCAAAGCAAAATTCATAACAACTCTTCTTTCCCGCTTTCGCTCAGTTCCTCACCCTCGCACGACTGTAGATATTTTGGCTCTAGACAAAAATAGACGCACTTTGTCAACATGACCCCTTCCTGTCCTTTCGTCGTAGCTCGTTACCTTTTTTGCCATAATCTTGCTTTATGGAACTTCTGCTGCTGCTGCTGCTACTAGGACTGCCAGCAATCCTGTTTCCTGTGCAGCTTTCTTTTTGTCACGCTGCCTATGCTGGCAATCACGGAAAGCTACTGTTCTTTGATGGCCCTAACGGCATGGACATCACGGCAAACGTAACGCACCGTGGGCGAGGTGTGTCGAGTCAGACGATTCATTTCCTTACTGGCAAGAATGTTGAGCTGGGACGAAGTGAAGGCCTAATAGGACAAAGTAAGGTACTCCATCAGAAGACAACGGGCTCGTAGTTCCTTGTGAAGAAAGGACCTCCGTTTTTCTCTCTCATACGCATCGAGTCTTAACCTCATACTAGCGCGCGCCTACTTGGGCGCGTTTTCTTAAGGTAAAAAGAAGGTCTCGTTGCTCGACGTCCGACTCGACTACACTCCTTCTAAGCGTGATAGCGATGCCCTCGAGAGCAGCAATTTGTGTTGTACTGCGTCATCTTGCCAGACTTTTCCTGTACTAACCTTCTGCTCTGTTCGCCATTGCTTGCTCTGACCTGAGGTGTCTGACGGCAACGTAGAAGAGGGCAACAAGATAGGGGTGGGCAACGACAGACTTCGGAAGATGGCAAAATCAGAAGTCTTTTTGACAACTCGGGATAGGACAGACATACAGGAGGAGGCGCGACACTACTTGATATATCTAACCAAAATTCTCATTTGCTTCGTTGCTTTCAAGTAAGGAGAGGTTGAAGTACGAGTATTTCTGTGCGGTACGGCAAGCGCCTACCCGACATCGAACCACGCCGAGGATTGAATAGCACTTCACACTTTTTGGTATGACATGGTTGCCTTTTTTCAGCGTTGTGCAACTACAGGCTAAAGGAACAAACCACGGTAAGAGCCACTGGTCTTCTGTAGTGATGATGTGCGTACAGCATACGGCATTGGAGCGAGGGGCCGTTGTCCTCTAAATGACTACTTCTACCACTTCTGGGGACTGAATCGCGTCTCACAAGCAGTGTCCCATACGACGTAATTGTGAAAGTGAAGGTGGCAGAATTACAAGCCATTCTCAATTTTTGGTTTTTGCTTTCGAAGTGTTTCGCTCTCCCTCGTTCATTCGACTATGTGCCGCCTCTAGCGTACTTGTCTCGCTCTGTTTATTTGGCACTGTCAATCGCTGTCCAGTGGCGAAATCACGATGGTGCGTGCTGCGTCTGAGCAAAGCCTGCAGAGCGCCATGGGAAGAACGTATAAGTCCGTACATATGGGTGTGCCACTGGTGCCTAGTCATAGTCGTATATTGACTGAATGAGAGCGAGTAAGTAAACCAGCGTGAATTGAGGTAGAGCAATGTCAGTTGTCGCTTTAGTCTAGCGCCCACGTTTTGGGTAGCAGGGTCAAACCTTTTGTGCTATCAGGAACGGCCTCTTATCGTAAGTCATTTGTGAGAACGCCAATTTACCGCTGGATTACCTTTCGATAGTTGTATAGGGAACATGGAAGGCTCCAGCCCAGCAAAAACATATAATCAAATAATTTTGACAATAGAAATGATGCTACTGATTTCGTATTTGTAATGTATGTACATTATATTGTGCCGGGTGTCGTTTTTTTCTATGAAAAATAAGTACACCACAGAAAATCAGCTAAGGCATATAGATTTTAGCCTATATAATTACCTACATACTATATGTTTGTCAAGAATTTATGGACTTTTCGTAATCTTTAACAGAAGGCTCTGTTTCAAAACGGTGATCACACCTTGTATTTTTGTCAGCCGGTTAACTACGCTATCGTTCTGTTTATTACAGTCTGCCAACCGGATTTCATACAATATTGATCACATACCATTAGACGACAATTAAGTCACACACGATTATATCAAATATTTAACGACCCTTCCACTTCACTATTTTTTTTACAACCCTAAACAGTAAACCAACCTATTGCGTTCACACCGATATTGGGACTGCGTAAGTGTTTATAGTACTATGTTGTGCGACTATGAGTACGTTATTTTCTATAAAATACCTCTTCGTCGTCGTGAGAGGATGGTCTATTGTCCCAAAATTATCTTAATTCTGTACCAATATATTTATTGTAACAACGCAACACCACACGTAGCGTTGCTAAGCTTCGGGCTACGTTGCAGCGTGGGAAGCTTTGTGGTTGAAAACTGATGAGCGGGACAAGGGCTGAAATGAGACGAGAGCAACGTGGGTACCGACGACGGCACTATCTCCAGAAGTCGGGGGTTGACCAAGGAGAAAGCCTTACTGGGCTAAACTTAGCGAGACTTCACACGGAGAACGCCGTAAGACCTATGGAGTTCCTGGAGATTCTGTGTCGTTTAGGGGGTACCCGGGTCTCCGACCAGGACGTTGAAAAGAGGGTGGAAGACGAACAAAGGATAGAAGGTTCCACATCATTGGGTCATAGAGCGTCGGAACCGAAGTACAGCATGATGATGGCATGCCTGCTGTTTTTACTTGAAAGGGAGGCCTTTCCTGGTCTTAGTCGGACGACCAATAATAGTATGCGAACCAACGAACCAGCGAAAAGACGCTGACGTTGTGAAGCTACTATAGACGTTGCGGCCTGGTCTTGGCCCATCCAACTACACAAAATTCTGTACGCCCGAGTCGAACACAGCAGCGGTGATAGCCTGTCTTCAGAAGTTTGTTGTAAACCTTCAGAGTAAAGAAGCAACGAAGGAATGTCCCTTGTCACGGTCATCAGCAATTGATTTAATCCTGATCATAACCAGATGAGATCGCTCAACTTGTACAGGGCTAAGGGCTAGTCAAAGGAAGTGACGCAAAAGAGTCGCCGGACGCCCCGGAAAGCAAAACGGGAGAGTTGCTGGAGGCAAAGTAAGTTGCCGGAGAAGAATGCCAGTCCCCTATTAGGGCTGGTATCCGAACGCAATAAAAGTACCGGCATTTGGCTATGAAAAAAGATAAAATAGGGGAGTTTTGAGAAACTGTACGCCGAAAGGTCGTGTCCCTCGGATCATATTATCTGTCCCTGCCTCACCCAGTTGGTCAGTGGGGTCCAATAGCTGCTGCTAACTGGCCGTGCCAGAGTTGTGCGGATCCAAAGCTGACTGCCCGCGTTGGAGGCAGAGTTTCGGTCGAGCAGCCGAGCCTTCTTTGTCTACTCCCGAAACTTTCAAGCAATAGCAGCAAATCCCCTTGTCCCTAGACATGAGCGCAGTTCACTTTATCGTCGCTAGAATTAAGGACTGAGGAGAACGAGAGTCATTTTACTACACCTATCCCACGTTTACCACTGAGATTCCCCTGCGCGAACGAGCGCCAGCCACTACTAGGACTCGACGTTCTGACCCAGTCCCCTTTCGCGCAAACGTAACGCTTTTAGTTCCTCTACTACTAAGCAACCGGGGACAACAACGGCGAGAAAAAAAGAAGTAACATTAGAGGAAACTCGACGCCTGGTTCGTAGATACATACTATCTCGTAACTCTCCCTGCGCTCGTGGTAATGCCCGCTGAGGTACTCTGTACCATTATCTCATCGACCGTTAGCGAATTAAGTTTTTCGTCAAATGGCTAAGATATCGAATCGCTCGTTACTCTTGCAGGTTTCTTGCCAGTTAGCCAGCTAGACAGCTATCGCGAAGTCCTTCACTTGTCTTCAGCAGCGTTGTCGCTAGCGGCATCTGCCGCAGTCAACCAAGGAGCACAGTGTTTCACGGCGGCGACACGGAAGTGTCTATTCAGCGAACTACGTACCATAAACTACCACGACTAGCGCCACAGGCATTCATAGTGGTGGCAGCCGCTACTGGGAGGTTTTTGTGGGCATGAGATTGCAGGATTTAATCTAATGTGATTTTCTTCCTTCGTCTCCATGTGTTAAGGCCAAGAGGCAAACTGTAGGACAAGGCGAGAGCTATCGTATTATGCTTCGGAAGAGGTTAAACGAAACGGAAATTGAAGGCAAAGAAAGTTGAAACAAGATGACGAGACCTCACGAAGAATGGGAATTGGCGATGAGTTGAGGATGGGCGAAGGCTTGTAGAAGTATGTGTATCAATGCTTATGTATATGTACATATGACAGTACCAACGCTGCTTCTGCACCGCTGATTTAGCTATCGACGTAAGCACAGCTGTCTATCTGCGCAAATCGGAATGGATAATTCTCCACACTACTGACACCTCACATTATACCTAACTTGCTACGAATTTCCCTCAGCAGCTGCCTTCTGCCTTACTACTACATATTTGTTTACTGGACTATATATAATTCGGTCAAAGCCTAGCCCTTTCACTATTGTCGTATTCGAGTCAGTAGAGCTGATGCAGCTTGCCACGCCTTGAAAGATTCAGAAAAAACGTGGAAAAGCGACGATACACTTGAAGAGTGAAGGGTGACTGTAAAAGGGTGATGTCAGCAGCGGGAAATGCCGGGACATGCCGATGTCGGCTGTACTTCATAGTCTGACTGTTGGCGAAAATCAAGGCGTTCGTCAGTGACTACTTAGTACAAGGGTGGATATTACGCTGAAAACTATGAATGACATTGCAATATTATCCAAGACGAGGCACTCGAAGAGAATCTGTGGAGTGTAAACGATTCATGTAAAACGGATTCAGCTGAAGAGGCGCTGAACTCCAAGAGAAAGTTGCATTTGAAGATCAAAGGAAGATGACAGTTAGCGTCAGCTAATGTAAAAAGCTGTGCAACTTTCGAAATGTAGCTCCTTTATTATCATTAACCAGTTAAATGAGTAAGCTGTAACCATACATATACATTCGATACTCAAAAAGCCTAAGTGCTAAGTAAACTCCCTAGATTATAGTACAACATAAATCAGAATATAGAACGTATCGAATAAACGAAATGTTCACATAATTGGAAAGAACACACATTGTTTAGAGATTATGGATTTTGATGAAATGTAGCATATTGCGATCTTAAGGCACCCTAGGGTTATCGATAATTAATGTTAAAAGCGAGATGGACTGTTTATGTTCTACTTTCTCTAGTAGTTATGACCAAGCCCTGTAAAGCCTCCGTGAAGGACACCGACAATGCCCATGACAGGCCGCACTGTCGCTTTAACTCCAATTGGTCCTTCTATCAGACGGCACTCACACATCGCGTGCATAATACACCTCTATTTACACTGTTTACTGCTTACGCTTTATTCCTTACCGTGCTTTCACCCATTTTATGTTGAGGTTAATCGGTGTAGAAAACAACCAGCAACTCTTCAGGCAGTAACCTACCACACTCTGGCCCACGCCCATTCGATTGATGAGCAGTCACAGCTTGATGAGCCCAGAATTAGCTTTGTTAATAGGTGGCGTCTGGTGAATCGACCCGTACGGAACCACGGAAAGAATCAGAATAGATGATCAAGTGGTTGTCGTCAACTTGTTTGCTTTAGCGTGAAACGCTTCTGCCTCAGCGGATTATACGCCAAATGGGGTGAAGCTCTGTGAGATCGAAAATTTATTGAAATTGAATTAGCCGCCATTGTATGTACTTTTTTTTATAGGTTTACAAGGTATCAGTTAAAATTTAGCACACAGAACATATAAAAAGTATAAATAACCAAAATCATCCGGCAGACTTGTATATTGCTAGTAGTAGCAATATAATGTAATCTACCCTTACATTTAAATCATTTACTTACTGGTACATTCTTGTCAGATACTTAATGATTATATAATAATAAATATTTAGTTATTCACCATTGGTAATTCACCATTGGATTAACAACAATATTCTTATAAAGCTAACCAACTGCGTGCTCCGTTCAATTTTCCTCTCGTGAAATACTTAGGATTATCCGTCTACCTAATATCCCTTTCGTACCCGTATGTACATTCTGAGATAACTGCTTCATACGGTAGCCACAACAAATGCTTTACCGTTTTGATCTACTTACGTCCGTAATAGCAGTCCGTAGCTAGACTACAGCAAAAACACGATCATACATGGAGACCAGATAGAAAAATGGCAGCTACCTGGGTTAGATTGTTTAACATTCTGGGTGCGTATTGATCGAACCCTCGATAATTCGACAAACCAACAAATAAGCTAACTTACCGGTGGCAATTGGCATTCTGCTGAAAAACTAAAAGGAATGCTTTACTGCCCCTATGCAAGTGCGCCTTTGAACAAGAAAATTAGCTTCCCTGGCTAAAGCAGTAATTGGAGGCAGTTCATTAGGACGTAGATAGGCATGCAGCAAAGCAGACGACGATAGGGGCGTCTCCGCGTAAGTTGAACTACCCGCTTCGAAAGCTTACGTTAAGGTTTAAAGTATTCGTTAAGCGTCGCTTTCTCTGTTAGCACTCCAACCACGAGGAACGTGCCTAGCTAGAATTTTTAGAACTCTCGATAACCTGCTCGAGTTTTCGACCCTATTGTGGCTTATCGGTGCGCCCACCACCGAGTCAGTTTATCAATGCTTTAATAGATTGTCGAAGGCAAGGCCCACTACAGCCGGTGGCGCTTAAAGGCTTTCCTCCCTCAACTCACGACTGATACATTGGACGCTGTGGTTGTTTTTAGCTGGTTCGTTGGCTAGCAAATGTAAGAGGTTTGTTTTCGATATAGCGCACACTTTTCAGCTGCGCTACCACATCGGTTTTTACACCGGGATGTTGTCGGTAAAGATGAAGTCGTTTGCGGTCTCTTGAGCCCCTGCGGCTGGTCTGGGTTTCTACAGGCGTTTCTGGCCTATTTGCTCGACCTCTCTCTAATACGCATGGATCATATCTCCAAGCAAAAGTTTAAAAACTTCAGGCAACTGCCGAGCAGCTCTTAAGCACTCTCATAGCTCTATAGTAGTGGCTCTGTTTGATTCGCTTCTTCAAGCCTCACGAGAGCTAAACAACGACGGCAAGCGTTGAAGGACCCAGTTTGGCCCTGGCGGCGGCTCGCGTAGTAACTTCCCCATCCTTTCAAGCTCAGTCATTGTAGTAGGTCCACTGAAGCAGTTCGAACGCAAAGTATAACGTTGGCAGCGACAAACACAGAAGTGAATACCTGTAGACGTCCACAAACATCCATACAGGACGTCATTTACTTCTTGCCCGGGTTATGGGAGTGTTATGGCCACAAATATACATATGACACACCACTTTCAAAAAGGTGTTCCTACTGCATAAAACATAAGCGAAGTCACCTCCAGTTACGAAAACATGGAGGAAGGTTCAAAGGGCAAACCTCATATAGCTCCATATAATCGCGGTTTCTCTAACACATAACAGCAGTCATATTTCATGACAGCTACATCCCTCACAAACAGAGTTAACTACTTTGGGCAGATTTTCAATAAAAAGCGTATCGGATAATCGATACGTGCCTAGAATTGGCAAGCTAACTGCATATTTTTCATCACATTCTGAAAATATAACGCCTCTGTGATCTTGCTATATATCGCAGGGTATGCACTTCTGCCCCTTCTATATGTATAGATATAGAACAGAGCAGGCATCTTGTACTTGCGTTTGCCTTCTAGATACATCTCTGTTTTGAATATGCCGCCGACGAATGTGCTCTTCCACACAGGTATGTCCGAATGAATAGACAATCTCTCCTCACACCGCCCCTGTACAAGCTAGTCGAACAGAACATCTCTCAAAGCCGACTTCGCCCAGCCAACTGGTCTAACTTTTTGTTCGTCCGGGCCTCCAGCAACAGCCACCCAACCACGCTGCCGCCAACAGGCTGGCGTCGGAACTCGAAAAAGCCGTAGAAACTCCAGAAGAGCTTCAAGGTGGACAACGCTGAGGGTGAACAAGCACGTCAGCTGCACATACTAGCGATTGGCTCATTTTCGGCCACAACGAGTGGAGCACCCATGAAGACGCGACAAACGGATAAGCGTTTACTGCCTTTTCACTGGCGGCTGGCCGTGAGCAATAGGACGCTCCACCAACCAGTAGAGATAGCTGGCTGCTGCACCTAAAAAAGTGAAGGCTACCCGCCAATGATACCGGCCTCCAGGCTTGACACCTTTTACGTCTTCAGGAGATTTTCTAGACTATTCGAGTGCACTGCGCCGGAGTACGCCAGAAGGTACTGATTGAATCGAGACGTGATCTTTCAGTTATTGAGTTGTCCGTCTACCTACCCGACAGCTGCTGTTCTGAGCAGCGCTCTACGCCATTTGCCAAAGAGATATTTATAGGATAGGGCCTGAGTCAAGAAGCGAAAACGGAATCAGTACAACCATCGCCTGTTATTATCGGCGGGAGCGGCATAGCCCCCGAGAAGGAGAAAAGATAGAGAGCCGAAGGGGAAGCAGGGGATAGCAACAGGAAGGCCAACTTGCGGGGAAGACCTCTCCGTGGGCACCTTCTCTAGAAGAGAGTCGCGCTTATCTAACTGGAGGCAACTGGAGTCGGTGAGCATAACTTGAGCAGAAAAAAACTAGAAACTGAGGCCTGAACAGATAACTCAGCTACTCCAAGAATAAAAAGAAACACACCCATTTCTCGATCACTTATTTTTGTCTACGCGCGCGCGAAATTTGAAATGACAAAGTCAATACCTGCTTTTGACCTCTAGTTAACTACAAATAAAGAACAACTATATACATTGTATATGTAAATAGGAGCTTTTTCTCGGACTATTTCCTACTTACTGAAGCACGTTGTAGGTATCGTTGGCGACTTGATTTTATTGATGATACAGTTGTTGCCGCAAGGCAAGCCTAATCGAAACGAAGTCAGCATGATTGCTGCCACGGACGAATCTAATCGCTAGATAGCGCCTACACCGATGACACGGACAGATATTATACGATGCAGCAAGACTGTAGTCGAACAGCCCGTCTTCTATTTCACCCTTTTTCCCCAAAGTTTTTCTGCAGTCATCTTTCCATCTTTCAACCTTTATATATACATATATATTTCGTTACAAACGATGCTAGAAAGCAGTAGCAGTAAGTAGAAGCTGCGAACTGGTGTGAGGAGGTGAGCTGAGCTCGAAAATGGACCTAGATACGGGCCGGGCCAACGAACGGGACAGAAGCAAGAAAAGCCGTGTTGGTAAAAATCCGCTAAGCCAAAGAGACCTGTCACCTGCTACCGCGGCCAGTCCTCGAATGAAGACGAGTACGAATATAGAGAGAGACAGGAGATAGGAAGAGAACAGGAGTATAGTTGGTGATCCCGCTTCTCCTTTCTGCCCCTCTATTCCGGCTACACTCCATGGGCAACGAAGGCGGGAAGGCTTCGAATACCTGCACCCTTTTTCGCCCCCGACTTGCCCTCAGCTGTCCTATTTGTATGGAGATTCATCCAAGCGGCAGCAGCCTTTTTCGGGCGGCTCTTGTGTCGGGAAGGGTCCCGACCAGCCAGCTAGTGACTGGACGGGCGGGCAGGCGTTCGTGGGGCTAGCCGGAGGATGAGAATGTGCCCCAGGGACCTCCTGGCACTCTATTGCCGCAGCTATGAAATGATCTAGCTACCTAGCTGCCTCCAGCCAACAGCTACGCCGCTACCACCGCTACGACTGGCACTGCCACCTCCAGGAGAGACTACGCCGGGCGTCAGTTCGCTTGGAGCTTGCGTTGCCGATACCAGCACAGACATTGCACTCGCCCTGGATACATTGACTGTGTCATTTTCGTTCCGGAAAGGCTGAAAAGCCAGAGGGATAAAAACATCTTAGAAACAGAGGCCGAAGAAGGATGAACGTTACGAATAGACAACGGAGAGACGAAAAAGATGCTGTAGTACAAAGCTCGACGACACAGTGTTGCTACTGCCGCCAGATCTTCTATTGTTACGACTAGTACACGAGATCAGCATATGTGAAGCCTTATTTAGGCGAGGTGATAGGTGGTGATACCGGGAGAGTCTCAGCCGCTTGGGCCTGTGGACCACGTCGATGGGATCGTGTGTGGTCGTGTCAGCCACTCTGCCGCTCCAAGTCATGCCGAACAATAACTGTTAGTAGAATTAGAACAAGATTGGTGCAGCTATGTAGTGATAAACCATCGCAGCTTCGCTACGAGGTAACAGCGTTGAGCCGAGGCGGTGACTCCGGCCTACGAATTCGCTGCTCTACAACCGTACACGGCGCTGACAAATAGCTGAAATGCACACCAATTTTGGTTAACGGTCGTTCCTACCGCAGTTGTTCGCGGCCTGGGAGCACTTTTATTCCAACTCTGAGTTTTATCGGCGGGGGCAAAGAAAGGTGGTAGATTCTGGCGATCTGGCCCCTCAACGATCGTCTGCGATAGTGGTGGCCACTTAGTTCCACAATGGTGGTCACTCGTAATCGGAACGCACCTATATTTCACACAGATGGCAAAAGCCCGTGTTGGCTAAAGGCTCGCCGAAACCTTCACCCGACCTTCCCCCCAGGGAGAAGCCTACAGCCGCTGTGGTGGACCGAGCTGTTACTCGTATGGTGGCACCATCGAGTAGTTGAGCTTGGTCTCTCTTTATAAACGGGTCTGTTCCGAGTTTTGCGCTACTCACACTAAAAAGAGAACAGTGAGGAGTGTCGATGCAATATTATAGTACCACATTAATAATAAGAAGCTAGTTCATGAGTCTTGAATAAGTTCCCCTTTTCGTTCGGAATGGTAGCTATTATATGAACACCTGCCGGCACGTGTGATAATGAATAAGTTGCGGAACTCTATTATACAAGTAACAAATAAATAAGAAAATATGTGCATCGGAGACTCTGGCTAATATGGGAAAAAGCGATTTAAAAGAAGATGAATCCATTTTACAACCTGATGGACTAATAGCTTATATATATCTGACTAATGACAACAGTAAAAAAACAAAAATTGTCCATCGCATTTTAGGCTGTTGTAAAAAAGAAAGTTACGTGCCAAACATGGCACGTGCTATGGACGTGAAGTCGTGGAAGAGACATGGAAGTTTTTGTAAATAAGTATTTCGAAAAATGCAACCAAAATGCACAATTTTCAGAAAAGATCGTTTGAAACGGTGGAGCTATTGAATTCTATGGCACAATTGATAGACTATGCTTTTATTGGGCAGAAATGTCGTATAAATCTAACAAGAATTACAGCCATACGGCATTCTAGCCAATAGATTAAATTGATTTTTTTTGATATTCCAATAATGATTTGGGTATACTGCAATGATTTGTTTTACTATGCACCGAAAAGGGAAAATAACAAATTTTGTTTCCAACAGAATAAAGCGTCTAGAAACTATCACTGATGCGTAAGACCACATCTCGATGATAATAGAATGCCTTGCTTGGACCTAACGTACTTTTCTTGGGGGGATATCTTAGAAATGAAGTCTACACCAGAAAACCGGGGACACTCCAGACCGTAATTGAGCAAGTGTATGAAAGGTTTTTGAGGTTCGGGGATAATAGTCCACACTTATCATCAGTATATGTACCTATTAATTTTAAACGGTTATGATAGAAGGAAAAGTTATAGATTTTATGTAGATTCGTTCGTAATTTATATATTAACCACATGTAAATAAAACTAAAGTTCCGAACGTTCGAATATTCGCTCACAGCTACAGCACTAGGTTCACTTTTCTGGTAGGCCAAGACTCGAAGACTGACTGAATATGCGAACCCTCAGGTGGTCTCCAGCCCTTCCCCATTCTTCTTTTAGCCCTTCTAAGTCTTCTACACTGCGAAAACGTTGTAGCGGTAATGAGGTCTGTAAAATTACTCATTCCCCGCGTGTTCCGTACGTCAACTAAAAAGAAATACGCAAGAAAGCTACAACGAAGATACCCACTAACGAAGGACGCGAACTTATACCTCTGCTCAAACTTAGTTATTCACAGTCACTACTCAGCAACAGGCGCAGCGGCACGTCACCCGTTTCCCCCTTCTAGCGATGGATACTACTGTTTCTCCAGGCAGACGTTTGAGAAGCTCACGAAGATGAAGCCTGCCTCCTCTTTGTACCTATACATGGCATGAACAAGATGTACTTCTCGGATTATCGACTTTGAGATGCGTCCAAGCACAAATATATTGAAGAATCGGGATATTTGTAAAGAAACGATAGATGCAGCCGATATGGCAAGAGAAGGGGCGTGAATATCAAAATCAAAGGTGACAGACTCAAGCACGTCAAAATAAGGTTTGACACAGTGAGAACAGCGCGTGTGTGCATTAAGAGACTCATGTCCATGGGCGAATTTGCGGATGTCCGCAAAATCTAGCTACCGAGTAGCTTCGCATTTTCGAGTGTCCGCGTTCTTTACGACGGCATTTTCCTTCGTCACGTCATTGAACACGAACAGCATGTATGAGCTATGACGACTATGTCCTTGTATTTTAAAGTAGGGCTTATATCGCGACCATTGGTATCGCTTGGCTAAACAAGAGATTTATTCATTATACGTGGTATTATTGTAAAACGGATGTTTAGACTGGGGGCGAGCGGGCAGTAATAGGTGTACCGTATGAAATGGTTTACAAGGTCACTGATAAGGCAAGGACCAGTCGGTGGACCTGCAGACCCAGAGACGACGATATGGGGGGGGGGGGGGGTAGAAAATGGGGTCTATGTCTACGCTCGATCAGCTTCCAGTGAGGCGCATCGAGGATTACGTCTCCGCAACTCGACAAGTTCTCTGCCAATTCCTGCCCGTTGAATCGAGGTAGCTACTAGCCGCTTCAATTACCGATGCTGCCGTTGCCGTCAGCGCTGGTGCCAAAGAGCTGCACCGATTCCCTCAAGGCTAGCGCGTCTAGGGTAGAAACGTACCTGTAAAGGGAACTGATGTCAATAAAAGGTGTCATTCAGGCTAAGAAGATTTTACGTGCTGTGCTCACCTAGCGGCTCACGTCTTAGCAAACACATGGACGCATAAGTCACATCTGGCAAGCAGATACAAACATGTATGCACAGCTACTGTACACACCACAGGCATGCCCCTTCTTGCAAAAGGACGGAACACTTCATGTCCGTAACTGAGAGCGTCTTGGCTACTGCATGCAAGACAGATAGTAGTCGCCTAGGTTTGCGACCTACTCGCTTTCGCACTCCATTCCCAATACATAATTTTAGTAGAGTGAACGCGACGCAATGGACAGAGACTAGGCATAGGATGGTTGTCAAGCAGCGGGAATAATATTGAAAGAGCGGGCGGTTGCTTGGACGACTCTCTCAAATTTTTCGGTGTGGTTGGACGAAAGTACAGCCGAACGATTCCTTCTTGGTCGGCCTCAGACGACAACAGTCGATGCCGCATTTCCGGTCGAAATTATCAATTCGAGTTTTGGGAGCTCCTGGGCACTGAGAATAGGGAAGGATGCAGAAGTCGCCAGATGGTCGCGTCGTGGGCTCTCACCACAACGACCACAACCATCGTTATGCGACACCAGTGACGCTCTTGCTGGCTTGACTCGCTAACCCCTTAGAGCTCGCGTTCGGTCCACTGCTTCGCCTATGAATAGCTTGATGCCGTCAAGCCACCGAACAAACTGCCTGGCAGGCCGCGAACTCATTCTGCTGTCGTTACCGGCAGTGGATCCAATGCCTCTGTGGCGGATTGAACTCTCGATCCGTTAAGGACTGAGGGGTACAGATAGAGCAACTGCTGCTGGCTACCGGGCAACAGAAGCCGGATTCGCCAAGGAAGAAAAGCCTGTATCTACAGTAGAATGACTCCGCTCTCGACTTACTACTGCAACTACAGAAACTGTTGCTCGGTTTGTCGTTATGAGTTTGGGGCGGCTTGGCCTGTAGGCGCCTTTTCGTCGCTCGGTCAATCGCCACTCAGTTCTGATGCGCTTTGCTTGTGGCACTACTCAGTCGACGGAGCAGGTCCTTTACTCCCCCTTCGCTCCTTTCAGGAGTCCTGAGCACAACGTTAGCAGCAAGCAAAGGCTTCTACACGAGGTTCGGCTTCAACATGAGCTAGCAACGAATCCGAACCGATCTAAGTAGTAGCAGCTGTTGTCGACGCCTTGACGAGCTTACACGTCGCTTCGAATTTACCGTATGCCTCCTTGTGCCTTTGCTGTTGACGATTACTCAGCGAGTCAGCAGAACGCATAAAAGAATAGTGATCGGTTGATGAGATCTTTCGATGGTTGTGGAAACGCTTGCAGAGCGCGCATGCAAAAGGAAAAAATTATTTAACATTAAGCCCAGGCACAGAAACTTGCCAGACGCGCTAGTTATGGTGGCTTTGTCATTACCGAGTCGGCTCAGCCTTGCATTGCCACAAAAAAGAATGTTTTCTTCTTTACACAAAGCTATCTACTAGAGATCGTTCGGATAGCTGATTGCCGTGGTCGAATACGAAGCGCTTACGATTGGCAGAAGTAGCCGATAGTCACATTGAGTCAGGGTTGGTGTGCCACTATTGGCTTTCACGCGTATTGAAAAATGGTCGCATAATTGGGCTGTAAAAACGGCACTACAGAAATACACAAGGTGATATCGGTACATAATGCGAGATAATAATGATATTGGAGTGTTTGTAATAAAAGAATGACCCGTCCATCAGTGAGCTGAGTAGGACAATACAATTCGAGTAAAAGCCTTTGCAGGACAATTATACACAGCCATATCTGCTATATCCTAGGCTTCGTTCAATTTAAAAATTCATCCTTGCTTTGTGAGTGCCCTTCTACGCCTTCACTATATATTGGTCACGTGATGTTTTTCTTTAGCTAGTATTATTTTCGCTAATTTATTTTTACTGCTACTTTGCTATAGTTGACTGTCTTCTGCTTTATAGTAAAACTATGCTTCGCAGTGGTCGAAGCAACCGATTCAATCGGCTATTATTGAGCCGAAACGACAAACTTCTTGGGTGAGAAGCGTAATAATAGCTGAAGTCGACAAGATATCTTGGTAAGAAGGGGGCGCGGATGCGCAGGCGTACAATGCATTCGCAGCTTCCACTCAGTGTGCTTTACTCTTGTACTAGTGGCTGAGTCGAGTCGTCCAAATTGAGAAGCGAACAAGACGGTAGGTGCTGGCTGGCGGGCGCTCTGTCGGCGTAATGTTCAGGCTCAGTAAGGGACATGGCTAGAGGGTAAATTCGAGACTACAGGACATACAGATAGAAGGAATGAAAAAGGCGAAGCGACAGAATCTGATACGCCCGAGGCGATATACTGCTCGGGCTAGTTCCTTTTCCCCTGGCACGCGACCGTTTCTATGTCCTGTGTTCGTTACGGCTTCGCAGGCAACTTGCTTGCTGGCTGGCCTTCTTAGCTACCTTCATACTAGCTGCCATCATCCTTCGCTGTTGAGGGCCATCTACCGCTGAGCCAACGGCGCTGGCCTCCGTCCTTATAGTGCCCTAACAGTCCGGTCAAAATACCGGGTGACAGTTTCATTTTCAATTTGGTAATCCCTTCCTTATTGGCCTTCGGGCCTGCAGCTCTCGCTGCCTGCGGCCATTTCTCCATTCGCTTAGAGGCAGTAGTACCACCCACAGAAGTAGCAATAGCTGAAGTAGCAGTTGTCGGCACCGTTAACTGCGTGAGGACAGCACGGGGCACGCATCAAGATACATGGCGTACACGACACGGCCACTTCTCCGTTTAACGGGTACTAGTGGTGCCAAAGTTAGCTGGTAATTTGCCTAGCAACTTCGCTGAGAGCTTTACCAAAACCCACAGAAAAAAGACCAGGGATAGGCAAACGTAGAGTAGGAATCAGAGTTTTGGTACCAGAAGGTGCTCTTGATGCTCCGGTTCGTCGCTCGTCTTAGTCCATTGATATATAGGTACCGCTGGCACGGCTGAACGTGCCAAACACCCACCAGGCTCTTTCTAATTCCTCCAGTTCCTCCTGCTGCCACGGTGGTAGCTTCTGTTAGATGGCATACGACTGCTTCTGATGTAATTGCTCGAGATTCCTGAGGTGCGGCCGGAAACGGGAGCTCGCCTTGTGCTACGGCTTGGATCGTCAGAATTGCCGTGAGGGTGAGGACAACGACGACCGATCCAGAGCCACCTCGCTAGCTATAGCACGCTCCTGGCTGAGCCAACCATGCGCTAGGGTTGTAGCGGTTTCAACTAGTTCAACAACATTGGGGTAGGTGGGTAGTTGGAGTAACAACTCAGTGTCGAAGGTCGTCCCGAAGAGTGAAAGCTTGTTTGTAATGGAATCTGTTCAGCGATACCGTTTAGTACGAGAAAAATTTACTAGCCAGAGTCGATCAGTTCGACGGGCTTGTGTGTCTGACTACTCATGCGCTAACACGACAAACTGTTGTGGAAAATATGTTATCATGATACATGCAGGGACAGAAAGTACATGCGTAAGAAAGCACATTAACGGTAGAGGAAAACTGCTGATGGTCATAATGCGACCGAAAATGTAATGTAGATGTTATATGTATGTGAAAATTAAATGTAATTATTACGGGTGGTTGAAGGTTGACCAGATGCGGCAACTTCTAGTCATACAAAACTAACCCAAACGACCAAGCAATGTTTTGAGTAAAACACCGATGCATATATTAACAGATCTTTATGTACTGAAATATTGTAATAGCCAGACAATTTTATATTTGTGACGTTTGTGCCTAAATCTAAACACTCGCGAACTAAACACTCGATGAAGTCTTATAAGATGAACGCGTACCTTTGCGTTTACTAAGAGTTGTGCGTTCATCTTAAGAGTTGTATTTCCTTCACACAAGAGAGGATCAAACTAATCATGGATTAAGTACACGGCATCTATGAATAGTGATGAACGAAAAATACCGAGAGCCTTCGTTGTTTATAACTCATATAGGAACGACTAATTAAACGCCCCACGCAACATGTATAGCACAATTTCTCTTCTTATTGAAACTCATTTTCACAATCGGCAACCTCTAACTGGTTTTACATGTAAAAATGACCCTTGGTCCGAAGGTTTCCTGTTTAGCCTTTTAGAATCTGCATTGGTTTGTTTGGCCTAGTATTATCACTGTGCATAAAATAAGAAACGGCAGTAAAAATAGATTTATAATAGGGCTAAGTTTAAGGTTGCAATTTGAAAAGAGGAAGTCTTCACTTAGGTAATTGAAGTTCGGATATGTTTATCTTATCCTTATACTCTCACTGTTGTACTCGTTTTTATTCAGAACATATGTTTCAACGGTTTGACAGTCTACATGTAACAGCATAAACGTAGAAGGTCCATTCAGCCAATGACTCTTCAATAATCGTCGTTAAAACGTCAATAGCTGAATGACTAGCGTTGAGCACCACAGACAACCAACGATCAGCAATAGTTGGACGAATTATAGTAGTTTATTGATAAATGAAATGATATTCAACACATAAAAGAGTACATATGAAAATGTCTGTCTAGAGCCATCATTAACGTTGCAGCTAAGAATAAAACTATCGCACTTTTAGAGAAGAGACTAGCACGATGGGCCGATTAATGGTAGCAGGTAGAGTCCTGTAGGCTGTCGTGTTCATCGTTCTGTACTGCAGTGTCCTTTGCCTGAACGGCCTTCACCAGCCTCGTGTTGTCCTTGAAGCCCGCTACGAAAATCATCAATAAGTTCTCGCATGCTGTCGATATGAGTCGTCTAGTCGATTTGAGAATTTCTACTTTCTAAAGTGAACTATTATTACTCCATTTTGCAAGACGATCTGCCCCCGCCTGATCTGACACTGTGGACTCGATCCTTGTTTGACTCGGGATCTGTTCCGGCTGGTCGCCATCGATTCAGCTCATTCTCTGTTATCGGTCGAGCACTTAGCTATTAGCGAGTAATTTTTTCTATGACCGACGCTAGAATCAATGAATCCATGCTTCTCCTCGATAGGAAACTGCTGTACCAGAGCGTATGTAGAACTTTACTATATATGAATAATTGCAGTTTTTGCCTGACATTTTTTTATGTTCGGAAACAACAAAAAAAAACTTTTTTTTTCATTGCGTCTCGGTTTAGCTTTCTCGTACGAACTCAAAACCTTTAAGAAATAGCTTATCCTCGTACTCAAGACACGATAGTGAAACCTTCACTATTGTACTGTAAAGCCGGCTGAATCCACAGTGTCGCATGATTTTTTTCTTCTTAGTAAACTACGACGATGAATTTTCTAATGAGTGATGACTTAATGCAGTCATAATGTGAACTGTCGTGTGTCTGGCACTGGGTCTATAGACGAAGCCGCTTTGAAGAACTGCAGCATCGCCAGTTCGTGCGGTGTCAAAGATTCTTGTTGCTAGCAGTGACCGCACTCATCCGGCATTGGGTTGGTTAAGATTCTACCAATGGTACACGTACTTGTTCTGTGCATTCGGTATCAATCATTGACTACATGGCGCTCTAAGTACAGCTGCTTCGAGCCTAGATGAAGCGTGCTCACTCCAGAGAGCAATGGGGTAAGTGAATGGTGAGGGACGCTGGGGAGATGCCTACACTTCAGTAAGGCTATGATATGACTCCGTTTGTTTATGTCAGAACGACGGCCAGATCAAACAGTATATTGCTTCTGTTGATAGGAACCGCATAGGACGAATAAGCACTAATCGAACGCTTTCTATGTTGGTCTTGTTGTAAGCAGGCGAGTCGCCGCTCTGTCGTTCAGACTTTTGTCGTTCGCTGTCTCACAGAGACATGGCATCTATTTTTCGCTTGGCTCGAATGCTGCTACTTTGTCTCTCAGTGAGTGCTGGCTCGGTGAACTGCAACAAGAGTGTGATGCCACGGTCGTACTAGTCTATAAGGGTACCATCAGACTGGGCCCGACCAGGCCAAACAACAACGGAGCGATAAGACGAACCACTCAGGATGAGTGTGGTTGATGGGTTACTTGCAATCATGACGACATCCATCGGCAGACGTCATCAAGAAAGGGACGCTCCCTATTTTAAATCAGAAGAACATAACGACAGCAAGTTGATGAAGCGATCGCACCGTTACCGGTTGCTTCGGTGGCTAGCAGCGACACGCAAGAGAATAGGCAATCAATTCGAAAACATTGTCAATGGTACGGAAATGTTATATCGTGTATTGGCCGGGGTCATCTACGATACATTCGTAATCAGATTGGCAGCCTTCTAGCAGAATGGATCGACACGAATCTACCGCAATAGTTAATATTTAGCTTGAGTGTAGTCAGACAGACTACATTCAAGCAGCGACAGTAACAACAACGGTACAGAAGAACTTACTGTAGAAGAATCGACCGGATCCTGTCTCTTTTTCTCTCGATCACGTCCTTGCCCTAAGTTGTCGGCAGCCAACGACAAGGCAGCGGAAAAAAGACGTGAAAAAAGAGCAGAGAGTCCACTGATACTGCTAGCACCCAAGTACTTATGTAGTTTGGTTACGAGTCGATTGGGTTCTAGAGTTCGACACTGCCGATACTACCGCCTATGCTGAGGTTACACTAGGGTCCAGTTGTACGTTCAGTGGGGCCGTTGCTGTGGGCTGTCCGGAAGAAGTTGTTCATCTAAGGAAATGGCAGGGGGTACTGTTCAGTAAGGCGATGAGGGCCAGTGAACGGCAGGGGTCGGCCGAGCACCCAAGCGAGCGTGCAAGCGATCACTTGTATTCTGCCCTAGTGAAGGCTTGCACTTTCTGATATAGGAGTAAGCATTGTGCTTTCTCACCGGCCGGTCTTCCCTCAGGGAATAAACGTCATTAGGAGCAGTGTTGTGTTACCTCAATTTGCTTGCTATTCTCTGCCATCCCATGGTGGGCCTCATCCGCTACGCAGCTGACAGCCAGCCAGCTGTGTACTAGCCGTGGTAGCGGCAATGCTGGAAGACTGCGCGGTTGAAAAGCATCATTCTCACGTTACGAACCTCACACTACTGCTATTACTAGTACTTGTGTAGTTACTAGGAATAGCATTAGCAGGCATCGTTTATAGCTTCTAACAACTGGCAAGCCTCTGAGCAATGCCTTTATTACATAGACTATGTAGGCCTTCAGTCTCTGGGAGTCAGGCTTCTTAAACTATCATAGAAAACCACCAGCATGATTACGAAGCATCACTACGAAAAGAGGAGCGGTGACTGTTGCTCGATAGCCAATAGTGAGCACTGGAGGTTGAAACCATCGTAAACCCGGGTGCTCAGCCAGATTTCTGGCAACGCAAACTGTCGCGTGAATAAATGGCGCAAACAAACCCTTCTTTACCTACATCTTCCGGCGTACTTTAATATTGAAGAAAAGTGGCTAAAAAGAATCTCGGAATTTATTCCGGCGCTTTGCTTCTCTGTTGCTCATCAGTTTGCCTTTGTCGGCTAGTAGTACTTTCTTATATTTGGATAATATAACAACTCGGATATGAATCGTAGCACTTCCTTCATTTATCAATAGTAATAATTCCGCAACAAGTATTGCTTTACTATACATGGAGACGCTGTGCTTTTGGGAGGTTTCTTCTTCTCGTTGACCGACTGCCGCAGGGTTCTGCCAGCCTGAGGGTATGTCATTCGTCTGTGATAGGTATGTATACTATTGCTCCATGCTTTCGCCTTGAGTCGATTGGTGTATCCTTAAGCCACTTCTTATCTTTCTATTTACCCTTCTTTCATCAGAGGATCTCTCCTCGCTGCTTCCAGTCATACTACAAGCTCCGAGGGTTTCGAAAACGGGCGGTGACCCTCGTTCGAACCACTGCCGTCTCGCTTGTCTATTTTACTGCTACAATGCCGTCGATGCGGCCCATCTGCCGGAAGTGCACCAGTAGCAGTATCGTCGGCGTCAACAGCGGCTGCTCAGCATACGGCGCCAGTGCCGTGTCAGCCTTCGAAGACGCAGGATACTGCAATACGTGCAAATAGCGTGTCGGACACAACAAGCAACAACGATGCGGCGAATACGGGTGCCGTCTGTGCGGCAGTGAGTGCTATCGGTGACAATCGCCGTCGAAGAAGACAAGCCGTAGCAGTGGAAGTGGCATTGGTGGTGCGTCAACGTTGACATCGGTGTGGCAATAAGCGCCGGGTGGCAATGGTGGGTAACGCATGAGCTAGAAAGGGGGTAGAGAAGCGCTTACATAGCGGAAAACGCAAAGAACAGAAAACGGAAATCGGTGAAGAATCGCGTCCAAGCAAAGCAAAAAAGGCAGCATACGACGCCCTCGATGGATAAGGATGGATAGGAATTGAAAAATTGGGAAGTGAAAATAATTCTAGTAACGGTAAAGAGGCGAAGACGATGATACTGCAATCAAGTGGTGGTTTGAGCTGGATGATGAAGCTCACATTTATGCCCACGGTTCTGCGTAAGGCTCTATGGCGGTAGCAATAATGGCAGCAACAGCATCAGTAGGAACCAAGCGCCACAGCCTAACTCCCAGGGTTGTCGCTGTTGTTCCTGTAGATACTGGACGCCAATCTGCGCGTACCGCCACATGGAATGCGGTTGGAACTGACGGTGACGAGTGATGGTCCTTATGATGCTGCTCCTCGCTGTGAATTCGCGATGCGCCTCTCCATAGCAGACCATACCCTTACACTGTCCATTTAATTCAGCAGCGACCCAGCGAGCCGATCGAGTCTCTCGGACTCATGAAGATAGCAGCGCCGCATCCAATGAATGCTCGGATAAACCGCGATGTCGGCTGCAAGCGTTGTACGAGTAAGCCCGTCCAGCAGTGTACCGGCCTAGCAATGTAATGCAGGTGTGTTGACGCCCGGCTACATTAGTCCCCAATTATGCCAACATCAACCAGGCAGTTGACCGAACGGCCTGCAGCTATTTCCACATCGCCCCTTCGATAGGCCTACTTTGCGGCCATGACAAATTGATGCTGATATGGACCTCCAGCTGCGTTCGTAGCTCCTCACCTCACTGTCACCGCCATCGCGAAAACCCCTTTCCCGAAAGAGGGCCCACGAACGTTAAAGGTGGCAAACCAGCCTTCCTCCATCGTTCTTAAACTTGCTGTAGTTCATCCAGTTCCTCCTGCCTGCCGCTTCTGGTCGTCGTTATAATATCCTGCAAGGACGGCAGTAAGATATCGATACGATGCGAATGTCCGACAGCGAGTGGCAGCGAGTAGGAAGCAACGACCATGGAAGACATATATCGTTATCCAACGACGGCACCTATAAAGAATCCATTCGAGATAGAAGGATACGAGACACGAAGAAACCGAGATGCGGAGAGCAAACGGAAGAGATAGCAGCACCAACCAACGACGTCTGCGCAGGTTTACGAAAGTGTGCTGTAAGAAAGGAGCCTAACAAGCAGAAGGATGTCCGGGGGTAGTGATTTCATTCAGCATCGTCCTTCGTCGTCCTTTTCATTGAATAACGACGATGGACGTAGCTTTTGCCTACTACTGGGATGCTAAGAAAGATGACCTGTACATGTTGTGATAGGATTGACACAGAAAAATAAAGAGGCGGCAATGCCGCCGAAAGCTGTATATCTCATTTAGCCTAAATACGACGCTTACGTACGACGGCAGTCAATTGATAGCCACGGGAAACTGCTGCAGCGTTTCGTTTGCACATTTCTGTCGTGCATAAATGCATTTCTAGCAGTGTTCTGTACGACAACCAAAATGAAGCCGAGGTTAAAGGTGCGCGAATCTCTTAAAGGAAGCTTGAATAAACGGCCCCCCTCTAAAAATATATATATATATATATATATATATAATGAACCAGCTTGAAAATAACTAAATAAAACTTCGAGCAATTGCATGCCGCTGCGTGCTAGAAATAGATAGAGCACACACGCCTATCCGCCTTGTCGGGTCGACAAGCACCAGTAGCATGTGCTCTCGTTCCTACTAGCATTGTACACCAGAGCAAGCGATGCGAGGGGCTGGTTTAGGGTCGTAAATTGTAAACAGCTGAGGTATTCACTTGTTGAGAGGTACGATGCTACGGTGCCAGCCCGACCACTGCCAGCAGTAGAAGAGCCCGCAATGGAAAGACCGACGCCAACAACTCGTTACGGCAGCAAGCGGGTACGGTGGAGGTATGGGTGGTGAATAAGCGGATATCCGGAGAAGGCGGACGATTCGAAGCAGGCAAGCCTATTTTTCTGAGGTAGAGAGCAGGACTTCATGGCGCCGTCAGTATCTGTTGTTGTTGCTATAGTTTTTTTCAGACCATCCAGGTCCCGTTTCTGTAATGCTAGGGGTAATAACCTCATTCAACTTCATCCGATACAGTACCGTAACGTGCATCGACTCACCTGTAGTATTCTATCTGTAAAAGCTGCGTGCCTTTTTTCTGTAATGTCTAGGCCCTTCTTCTTTTTTATTTAGTCACGTCTACGGGCGTGACCGAGCTGTAGAAGCAGTTGTTTATTTTCATACTCCATGTAGTGCATCAGCAGTTGTCTTCTGCATCGAAATTGTTTGACTGAGATGTAAACTTTATCAGCGAGCTAGAATAAGTATCACGTAAGAAATCAAGTTTTACCAAGCTCAGATTTGCTAATAGTCACTTCATTTGCGGCACAGCCTTCAGCTGACGTCAATTTTCTATGTGATATGAAAAAAGGCCACTCACTTTGGTATTTTTGTGCGGCATGACCGAGGCTAGCAGTGCTACGACGAAAATAGCCGCCATTTTTGCCCCATTCTTGCTGTTGTCAGCTACGCACGTTTATTTAGGTATATGGGGCTTGATTCGAAGTGTTTCTGTGTATGCGAGAGCGTTTGAGTACGTGAACTCATAGCAGGCAAACACTACGTTACCAAGCGTACGTTAGTGCTCTTGTAACCAAACGCTCCCCAACTTACATGCCCAGACCGTATCTGAGCCCAGCTAAAATAACGACTGGCGCCACAAGACAGCGCCCTGTGCTTCGAAACTGCTAGGTAGATACCGATGTAGTTGAACCAGCATCTTCGTCTTTCTTTGTTGCCTCGCCATGTTTGTCTCGTGCAAAAAGCATGCTGATTAATCAGCCAAGCTACTATCTCAAGCCTAAGCGATGACAGCGCCAGCAGGCACCGAGCAGCATCTGTTGTCTTTAGTTCACACTGCCCTGTGTTTAACAACTGTTTGTATCGGTCTCTTGTTCATGAGTATAGCAAACGTTAGCAAATTAAATACAGTTATTGTTGTTACACAAAGATGCGGACGGACGGATGGAGCATCACGGCGAAGTCCATCTGGGGCACTTCTTGTGTAATTTACACTTGCAACTTTGAAAAAAATGGCAGCCGGTATTGCCCAGTAAACATGGCTGATATCCAGCTTCTAGCGCCTCCCGACCGCACGTTGAATGTTGTCGGATCTTGGGGCGCGTCTGCAAATTTGTGGTAGCGAAGCGTAGAAATACTCAAGTAGCACCTGAAGAGAAGGAACTCAGGCATGACGATGTAAAATAAGGAAAGCAAAAAAAATCGGCGAGAAACAACAAGAACCGCCACAGCGGCGCCAACCGACACTTCGGCGTTCATTTATAAAGCGCACCGCTATCCATCAGTAGCAGTCCCCATGTTTACTACCGGATCGTATCCTGCCGCCATTGACATGAGTTATACCATGCCGTCCTTGAGAGTGACCAACTACCAGTGACCTTTGTGCAAAAAAGGACAAGGCCGGAGAAAGAGGATTCGAGCAAAGCGACTGTCAACCTGACTACAGGCAACTGTGTAGCAACAGGCTAAGAAATGTCCTAAGATGAAATCTTCTTGAAAAAGAGTAAAGAAAAGTAAAGATTCTTATAGCCCGAACGGCCACGGATGCCGTCATGAGAGCTGTACATATACCATGTAATTGAACGAAGACAAAGTAAGCCACGCACGGTACCAAGTCACCGGTGCTACAGATCAAATTTTCATCGTCGCTTTCCAAAATCTAGCTTCAGATTTTTTGTTCGCAGAAACCACCCGACGCAGAGCTTTGTCGGCAGACGAAAGTTGTACTCTAAAAACTCTCTGGCCAGCCATTCTGTAGAAAATGAATAGATCAGAAATAGTAAAGCAATATTGTGGAACATATAAGTGGAATATGAGCGACACTCTCAATGGTGCTTTTCACTACATCGTTGTCCAAAGATCTAACAAGATTCTGACCAGAATTTCTAGCAGGGAAATTAAGCGATAGGTCCCTCTGATGTGCAACCTCAAAAAAGTTGTTTCAGGAATCATTCTAGTATATCAATTCAGATACTAGTGCCGAATGCACTAGTGTCGTACTGTTATATAATTTATCCATTATCATAAAACTATAATCTACCTATACATAGCATCATAAAGCTTAATCCATTTATCATCGTATAGACAACCTCATAATAACGAACCGCACTTTAAACCGTTGCCAAAACCAATCAAATTCAGCTCTTAGAAGTGGCCGTTATTGTCGTCACATAAAAACGTCAAGTGAGGCCGTAATCTTGCTATGCGTGAGCTGAGCTGCTATACGCACTGATGTCAGCAAAATCGTATATGACACATTGATGCCAAAGCAGCCTCAGCAAGTACAGCTAACGTAGATCTACCTTATAAATTTACTATTTACACGCATGTGAGTGCTGACAACTACCCCTGACCCCAACAATCCCCCCCCCATTGAGAAAACCTCCACTACCGCCTAAGACGTGTGACCACACTCTCGTCTAGCAGTGGCCGACGTGTTTCTGCGATTGGTCTCGTTGTTATGTTTGCATTCCGCCTCCATCGGAGTTATTTTCATTCCCGCCCATACTGTGTTGACCCGACAAGTCGTTCCTTCGGGTGGTGCTCTCGGCGGAAAGTCGTCCCTTCGTCGACCACTATTGCAGCGTCTTCACTGTTCGTCATCGCTAATACAGGCAGCGAGAACGACGCAGCCTTTTCCGAACTCCTTTCTGCTTCTATTATCTGCAGGCCCCCGACAAGGCACCCGGCTACACTTTATTTCGTGACGTCTCGACGCTTTTTACCGATAGCGACAACTTATTCATCGACCCCAGTAGAAAATGGGGTTGCAATTGCCGTTGATATATATATACTGAGTGCGATGGTAGTACTATATCAAACAGTGGTCATGCTTTTATCATTGGACTATCATGGGATAAGTCGATCCGCCACTTTTGTTGTCGCAACAGTGCCGGGGGATGTCAGAGATATACATACAAGGGGGAGTGAATTTACAACTTAACAGTTCTGCTTAACTAGCGTACGGGCAAGCAGGCGCTGGACAGCTGCACCACAACATCTTTACCAGTTCTACCTATCCGAGCTGGTGCCCGACGAAACTAACTGGCTTTTTTCCCGTTTTATAATTTGTCTTATCGCGCAGTTGCTACGGCTGCTGCTGCTTTCGTCTGCTGTATAGGTAGGTTGGCGAAAGAACATCGAGCGATCTGGCAAAGTGTTTGTATAAAGTTACGAAGGGCAGCAGAAAAAAAGAGCGAGAGGGAAAAAACTGACTGGTTAAGCAGCAGAAGGAAGGCAGAAGAAAAGCAACCGAATGGGACATCATGGAATGAAACAGACAGAAAACTCTGATGGAGGAGCAAAAGCGAGGAATTGTGTCCGCGCCATCGATATTTTCGATGCAATGAGGCGGGAAGCCTCAAGATAAGGATGATTGGCGATGGGCGGCTGCTGAGCTAGCGCCACCAGCTGATGCGGCCAGCAGGCGGTGTCGAATAGAAGGACCTTTTTGAGCATCAGCTCTACACAGGATACAACCTCAAGCGGCACACCGCGTCTGTTCTCGGTCGCCCAACCTCCTGGCTTGGCCGTACTCACAAGCGCTAGAGGCAGCCAACTGGCAAAAGCATCGCAGCACCTACCCACATGCCCCCCAGTCGCTACAGCTTCAAAAGAATATAGATGCGAAATATATACGCCATATTAGAAGCAATGCTAAAAGGAAAGAAACCGGGGGTGTTAGCAGTGAGCCGAGTGGACAAAGTGGACAGGTCCCTTTGAAACGTAGCTAGAAGCAACGGCTGCAGTAGTAGCAGCAGCAGCCTGGCCCGCTTCTCGGTACGCAGGCGTATTGGGGCTGGCTTCGCAAAGCGCAAGCAACAAAAGAGACAAAGTGATCGAAAAGATAAAGAAAAGACGGCAGTTGGAGAGACGGATGTAAGGACGATAGGTTGGTCGAGAACTATCAACGTGGAGAAAAAGCAAACCGGTAGTGAGTCTGCCTTTGAGCCGATGACTGTCATTTTACTGCGTAGAAAGGTCGAACGCGATGGACGGGTTTCGTTAGATTGGGATTTTGGTTGGCCGGCTGACTGCCTGAACAGGGAGGGGACAGCGCAGTTTGTAAAGTCACTCGATCAAGGGACAGACAGATATACGGGGACTGGGGAAAGAAACGAAGGAACCAATGCGAAGGGAAACTGGCAGCGAAAAACAACTGGAGATCGTGCGGGGTCGTGGTCAGAGAGAGCAATTCCGAGCTGAGTTCGGCATTTGGCGGAAGCAGTAACCAGTTTTTTCGTTCTTCGGGGCAGAGGAGACGATTTTTGTTCATTCAACTCCATTAACTATGAAGCTGTTGACTGCGAGATGCACGATATAGGACGCACCGAAATGGGCTGAAGGATACTTTGCTGAAGCCGCTTGTCGAGCAGCCCGAGGGAGCGGCTTAGGACATGATAGGACAAACAGGATAACATTGCATTGAATTTAGGTACATCGCTAGCTGGCTATGTAGTAGTAGTTTACTTCTAGCTCGCAATACTAGGCAGCGGACCCAATCACCATCAAAGCTTTTGACCGACCAGGACGAAGTATTGTCGTGAGATGTCGTGCGGTGAGTTGAGCTTTCACTGAAGCTGACTCCTCCATTCGAACGTCTCCCTGTGCCGCCCCTCGTTCCTGACTGTTCGCCACCATTGGCGCCAGTTACCACTGTCTGTCTGCCTGTTCTGCGCCGTGACAGCGCGCTCTATAACTCAACAGTCTATGAGCTTGTATACCCTAGGAAATGCAACAGCAGCAGCAGCATTAGTAATGATGGTAGAGGTAGCGTTGGTGACGTAAGAGGCAGAGGACAACGCGAGGGATAGCCGAACTATGTGGGACCAAAGGTTTCCGGATCGAATTCTAGACCCATCGGTCTTCTTCTGAGGCTCACTATGCGAACATATTTATCTTACATATTCTTTTTCTCCGGGATGCCTACTGAAGTTATGGCGGCCGCTCTGGCGACGGGACTGCTGGCGACTGCGACTAGCGCTACCATCACCGTCGTTCGATGCTAACTCCCAGCACAACCCTAGCGACTACCCCCAGCGAGCAGCGAATCACCAGCCAAGGAGCCAGGCAGCGTCCAGCTATCGCCCGACAATGGCGACAGCGTTAGCAACGCTGCTACTGCTGGCTAACTTCTGGGAATACATTAATTACATTATTATATTATTGCAACCCTGTTGGATGGTCGCCGGCATTCTGCGAGTCGCCGGACTCCCGCGCATCTGAGTACCGTCCAAGTCATAGGTCATGTAAATCGAAAATATTGGCAGATTCCGGGCAGCCATATGGCAGCAGGGGAATGGACCAGCCCACTAGCCTGATCTCTTCGACAATAGGCTCAAGGAGTTAGTTTCTGTCAGGATGGCTAGATGGATCCAGCTAATAGGTAATGCGAACAGCAAGTAAAACAACCAAACGAGCACTATAAAATTGCCAGAGTCTTATGGGAAGCCACGCTACTATTTTAACCTCTAAGGCCAGTAACTGGGCTTCCTGAGCTCAATGAATAAAACTATAGTAAAGTGAATCGTCTAGAATAGACTTCATTTTTCTAGCGAAAGATAAGGGAAATATATGTTACCAGAAAACAAAAAAAAGCAGCAAGCTACAACTATGCACACAAGGGCATGTAGAGGAAATGGAAGGTCTGAGCGCGCCGTACTGTACAGACCATTATAGCATACGATCGAATCATGAAAAGGATCAACTTATAAGGCCAGTCGTGAATGAATCGAATAGAAGTTCGATAAACGTTATCACGTTGCCAAAACGCCATCGTTATTCCATAAAATAGGCCACTTTTACATAAAAGCGTCCTTAATTAAAGTGTCATAGATTAGTAGTCATGTCATTTGTCTTTCCTTTTCGAGCATAAACACGCCGTGTAGCGCGCAGTTACATCTCGACTGCAGTAAACGTAGGAAATATGGCGGATGATGTTCTGTAAGCTAATAGAAGACGCCTTTCCGTCTAGTCAATGCTAGAGGGTTGGAGTCAATAGCGGTATTAATTATACGAATCAATGCGCGGCCAGCTCAACTCAAAACCCTTTAGAAAACTTTCGAAAGGACTATTTGCTACAGGGGTGGTTCAATTCGACAAATGGGCATTTTCAAATGAAAAAAACAGTTGTTCTGTAACAATACATAGAAAATAGTCAGGACAGGAGAGCATATTTCGATTTACACTTTCGAAACTTAGATAATTTATTGCTGTGCTCTAAAGTTACCACTGCTGGCATGACTCGGAACCATTATGACGCCCCAAGAACCTTGTTGTCCCAGTATGTCCCAATGTGAATTGACCTAGCAAAAATAAACCAAAGAAAAAGAAAGAGAACAATAGGTCAGCGGGTTCATCGTGGCAACAATTCAATGATACAAAATATGATACCAGCTAATATTGGACAAAGTGATCGTATCCATTTCGGTATGTTGTCGAGCAGCTGGCGTAGGTAATGTCTTCGTGATGGCACAACGTTGCGTGTTTGTGTTAATTGTAGATGGTTTTCTTTTGTTTTGATATAGGGTCGGTGGAACAAGGCGGCGGTGGCGGGACTCTAGAATTGACCGGCGGGGCCGTTCCCATAACGGGAGTAGGCAGAATGGCCGAAGCAGCGGATTCACAGACGACGTTGTCGAACGGGAGTTCAGCGATCTCACTCAGCTCACCGTCGCCCATCAAGCACAAGCCGCAGTATAACGCCGACCAAGCCGTTGTGACGTATGAGAGTGAGGGGGCATGCGTCAACTGTTGTATAGTCTTCTTTTACGTTGTCGGTGAGTGACGTGTTAATTATAGATTGCCTTACATAATTATTTTACTGACGTATAGGTTCTACTTGAAGATGATCCCATATTGCATACTCTCGAAAAAAAACATACATTTATATAATATAAAGCGGGTATATATCTATGTATCTGTTTGTAAGGCATTTCAAAAGCGGCTCAACAAGCTGTATAATCTTCAATTATAGTTCTGTGAACTGCTTGCCCACAGGACATTACGAGTCAACATCTAGCTACTACTAGATGTTATCTACTATTTAATTTTGTAAGGTAAATAACCAATAATTGTCTAAACATGGAGTAGTTTTAAATATAAAATTTGCTTGCTGCGAACGAGGGAATCTCAGCTGTCTAAGTTGGGCTTCGGGGTTCTTCTAAGTGGCTCAGAAACTATGCCACACTCTAACGACTAAATTAAATTCATGTTTCCTAGGATAAGGAGAGGCGTAACAAGGCCTTCCTGGAAGCATGAACTAATGGACCTAAATTGATTCAATCCAATGTGTAGCAAGTTTTTTGTAAAAATTAGACCACTCAAAGCGCTTTTTGGCCGGCGAACCTCTAACCGCTCGTAAAGGCTCCGGCCCAAACCAACTTCATCTGAACGGTGATTTTCATACATTTTATAACCTTCACTAGAACCTCATAAGACTTAAATGTAATAGTCAACACATATAGTAGTAATGAAAAAGCCTATTATCACTAATACATTATTTCTAATTGATGTAATTTCACAAACGCCGACGTATAGACGACAGCGAGTTCACGCCGAACTTCAGTAGTCTCCTATATCTGATACTGCCATGTAATTAAACTCATCGAGAAAACCAATGAAAATTGTTGCTTACTGTTCACCTCCTTTGCGCGCTCTTTCCATTTACTATTCCTTTTTCATTTCATATACAGACATAAATAAGCTTGTTTAGCCACCGCCTCGACAAACTTCATGAACGTAGTGAGTGGTTGTCCGCGAGCCAAGACACATAGTCTGTGAGCTCTGCCTTCCCCATCAATTCTTGGTTAGATTAAATTAAAACAACCAAGAAACGCGGCTAGATTAGAGCACGAACAGACAGACAACCTGATCCTTCCAACAACGGCAGCGGCAGAATTCAGGATAGAGAGTAGCGAATGGCGGCGGCGGCGGCAGTAGCAGCGAGGGGGAAGGTCGGATTTTGCTAAACGCGGAGGGCTTTTCAGGATCTTCTTCTAAATCCAATTATTCGATCCCTACACCGCATTATCACTCTTGTTTTATCTTCGTATTCTCGTTCCTACTCAATGACTCGTTTATGCTTTCTGTTTTTTCGACAGGAAAAAAGTTGAATCTATGAGGGCAAGCATCTAAAAGGCGGACGCTGCTTCAGGCGATCTGCTTGCATGTGCTAGTAAACTAATGCCAACTTGCTACCGACTCCAATATAAAAATCGTTTGGGAGAAAGCGCTTCTATTGGAGTTTTAATAGCCGCTTTAAGAGGAAACTATGTTGTATGCAGGTCTCATAAACGGCATATTACTAGCATAGCAGTTTTTTTTCCAATACCATATGATCCATAGGAGGACGCAGCATCCAAAGAAGTCGACAGGTCACCTAAGGATCACGAAGCATAACTTATAACGGGTGGTGATCTAATAAAAAGGGCCTGCTCCGTTTCTCGAACCCGAACCATCGGCATATCCGTGCTCACAAACCTCGGGTACTTTAACGTCGCTTGGTCCCTGTCACAGGCCCTCGGGTACAACCGCGGTAACGTTAGCTGCGGACAAACCTGCTAATGCTCCTGGGGCCACTTCATAATTAAACGCAAAGAAGGACTTAAACAGAACCGTTTGATCATTTTCCTGCTTGTGCTTCGTGTCGAGAATACGCTGGAAAAACTAAAGCAAAAGGAACAGCAGCTACTGCTACTGCTAGACTATGAGTCCCTCCCTATTGTTGTGCTCGAACTGTTGTTGTTCGGAAAAGCCTTTAGCGAGAAGCTTGAGATTTCCTCGTTCCATTTCGCGCTCTCCATCGCTTTTCCTTTTTGTTAATCTAATTGCAATAACCAGAGCCGAAGGAAGGAAAATTCAGCTGCGCATATAAAAGTCGAAGAACAACAACAACAAGAAAAATTAAGAGTGAAAAAAAGAAATGAACGAATGGGGCGCCCCGAAGGGTCGTAGTGGAAGAAGCTAGGCCCCCCACTGGGCCAGTTCAAACGCTGCTTGTCTGTACGTCAAATAGCGAGAATTTGAAAGAGACGCTGCCCGGGAAACAATGCGGAATAACTGGATATAAAAAGCACAGCTTCAGTATATGCATGCATGATAAAGGGGAAGGGTGACCGCGTGAGGAAAATGGATAAAAACCGAACAGCCAGATAAGACAGGAGCAGCGCGAGAAAGGGCAGGACAGCATAGGCCTTCATTGCTGCTGGCGTCGTGACGAACTAGCTGTTGTAGCGCTAGTAGTAGCGAATTCTAGAACTTTTGCCTTTTTATGATGTTGCATGTTAATGAATTGACGTTTGACTGAAGGGCAAAGGGGACGGATCATGTTCCAGCTAACGAAACGAATGTATGAAGGCAAAAGTGCCGGTGACTAGCACTTCGTAGCGATTAGATACGGAATGTCGTAGAATACTATGCTTAACTAAGCTTTATCTTTGGCCTTACTATTCAGGTAGGCAAATTACGAAATGATGTGATGAGGTACACATGACTCGTTTAAGTTGGAAGTTAGAAATGAAATGTTACGTGGAAATACTCTGACGCACGAACATAGAAACGTTGTAGTTATATACACATACTCTGAGCTACATACTGCACTCATATTAACCTGCAATCGATTACAGTTGAAGTCTTATAACACTTGATTCATTAGCATATGTGAGTAGTGCCCGACAATGTCGAGCTCATACCACAGGCTCTCACAAATAATGAGATTACTTCACATCTTTTTTTTTTTTTTTTTCTCGCTCGTAAATATGCGATTGTATGAACTTAAAAATTGATCTAACCCGCGTTCTTGGTGGCCACTGACGTTACCATGGTTCCTTTTAGGTATGGTGCTGATTGCGGTGGGAATCGGCGCTACGGCGATGATCACTCAGTATCCAGAGCACGTCCTCTATCTAGCTATGACGGGGGCCAGCGGAATTATTCTTGGACTCATCTTCGTCTCCCTGTCAGCTACGATATGCTCCCCCCGGCGAAGAAGGGTATGCAACCAACTTTCTCATGCTTTCAGTTATTTGATTTTGCTTATGGTATTGAAAATTGCAAATCCCATTATTACTAAATGCCCTGACTAAGGTAATTAGCCGACCTTGTTTTTAGCTCTAACGAATAGCATGATGGGTTTTCGTGACAGATTCAGCGATTATCTCAGTCAAAAAGATGATATTCTAGCATTTATATAGGTATGCGCTATATTACACTGGCTTATCTACGAATATTTCAATATGATTCGTGACGCTTTGCAGGTAGTGGACGCCAAGTCGGACGTGAACGGCAACGCTGGCAACCAACAAAATGGCAAGGCCGGTCCCCGGTTACCCCTAGGCAGTACTCTCGGCGCTCATGGAGGTACCCACGGTTTGCCCTCAACGAACCGATACGAGGTCCGAGCCGGTGGCAGCGCTGACGTCATCGACGACAACCTCGTCCTATCTTCCTCCCCGAAGATGCATCAACAACCATCGTCCGAGACAACAAACACAGCCGCGGCCTATCAGTCGACAAACGATAGCAGGTCGGCGCAGAAGGTACGTCGAGAAAATATCTTTTGGGCAATTTTGTCACAACGCTGGAACAAGTAACGCTAAATGTCACCTTTATTTAATATTTGATCTGAGGTGATAAAAGCTGAATGGTTTAATGCCGTGTTATTCGGGGAATCGTCTATGAATGTCCAAGACATCATTTCGTTGCGCAACAGTATGAACAAACAGATTGAAGTTGTCTAAAGAATGATTGCTTAAAGAAAAAGCGGGTATTTTATGTCGAAATACTATTTGTGTGCGGCAGATTGACTCAGATAGTAGACCCCCCGGTAAAGATTATACTAATATTTTTTTGTTCATTGAAAGAAGCATGAATGAGCCATAGTAACAAAAAAAACTGTGAGTCAAGGCCACGCTTAATCCTGAATAGTACTTTCTGCCTATTTCTGTCGTTGATTCGTTGTCTGTTGATCAAGGGCCGTAATCTAACCACGATATTCGCACGGCTCGATCTCTTAATAATTATCGCAGGAACATTTGCTTTTTGGGGCCATATACTTTGTTATGGTAACATTATAAAAAAAAAAAAAAAAAATATATATATATATATATATTACAAAGAAGCTGACAGAGCTAAATGGCCTCAGAGCATAATTACATTAGCAGGAATATGTATAACATTGGATTCTCAAAAAAGTATTGACC